>NC_092039.1:86978333-87260946 GCF_003086295.3 Arachis hypogaea
CTAAATTCTCAAAATAAATTAAAATTTTGGGAGTGGGGGCCACCGCCTCCTTGGTTAACACGTAGCCATAATTGTAAAAATCGAATCGGATCAGCCAGTTCGACCAAAAAATTAGTGAATCGGATCATAAATCGATTCGGTTCGCCTTTTAAACCGTATAAAGATAAGAATCGATATAAATAAGAGAAGATCGATAGAAAATGGTCCAACCGGTTCGACCTATTAGTTATGCTGCTTTCTTATTGCCACTCTACCACTGTTATTATTAAGATTTTAAACGACAAAGACTAATTATATAGTAACTCTTGAATTAAATAATTTTATAAATATATAATTTAATTTTAATTTTATATTCTCTATCTTTTGAATTAATTATATTTTTAATTATGTACTATTATTAATAGAAATATAAATTTTACTAAAAATTTATTAATTTACTTTATCTATTTCAATATTAATGTTATGATTAAAGTTATTTTATTTGATACTAGTATTGAAATTTACTGATATTATAGATTGTTATTCTTATTATATCAAATTAAGATATTAGTGTAATAGTACTAACAAATTTTATATCTATCTTTATATTAGTTGTCTATTTTATATTTTTTATTTATATAAGACTAGTTTTACCGATTCAACTAATAATTTATTGGTTGAACCAATAAACCAATAAACCAGTAATCTGAGCGATTTGATTACTGGTTCAGTTTTTACAACTATGCACGTAGCTGTGTACTTTGTTTATATTATAATCCTACGTGAATATAAAAAAAAGTTAAAAATTAGTTACTAGTATAAAATATATTAAAATAATATATATATATATATAAATGAATTAAGAATATTTATATAAAATTATATGATAGTTAATTTTTAATATGTATATAATATTTTTTTAAAAGGTTTTTCTTTTTTGAAAAACGTAAAAAAATGTACTTGAAGCACCATGTTCAAATATTCTATTTTTGAAGTCACCAAAAAAAGAATATTCTATTTTTGTATTGTGATCGAATCTTACACCATTTTAATGATTTATAATTTTTGCTTATTAGAATATGAAATTAAATTTAGAGAATTTTTTATTATAATTAAAATATTTTTTTAATTTTTAAAATTAACAAATTCTATTTTTTATTTTCTATTTTTTTCTATCTTTTTATTTTACAAAAAATAAAATTAACACATAATATAAATTAAATAAAAAATATGATTATATCCATATTTTTTAATTTTTTTTAATTTTTATTGTTTATCTTTTTAGTATATATTTTTATTTTTTTTTCTTCAAATATTTATTACATATAATTTAAAGAAAATACTAATATTATAATTAAAAGTTAGAATCAAGATTCAATTATTTAAAAAAAATTTGAGTTAATTTTATAACTATCAATATAATTTTTTTATGTTAATATCTAATTATATTTTTATATATATAGAAAAAAATACTATTTTAAATAGTAAATATAAAATTTAATTATTTCTATTTGTGTAACAAACTTAATACTAATCAAATATAAAAATATACACATTAAATTCTTTTAAATTTTAGATAACAAATGTTAAAATTAATTATTAATAAAAAATTAAACTCTTTCATATGAAAATAATATCTAAAATACGTATTATTTAATTTTATTTTTATTAAAAATCTTGGTCTTCATAGTCGATGGAGACTTTCCTTCCTTATGACCATTTTGTAAAAATAATTTAATGCTATAAATTTTTTATATCATAATCTATAATATTAATATCGGAATCGACGTAATTTTAAAAGATTTATAAATAAAAATATTAGTTTTGATTGAAATTTTTTGAGAGAAAGTCACCGCGCGCCTCCTAGACTAACACTTAGCTGTGCACTTTGTTTATATTGTAATCCCACATGAATATAAAAAAATAGTTAAAAATTAGTTATTGATATAAAATATATATAAAAAATGAGTTAAAGATACATATATTTATATAAAAATATATAATAGTTAATTTTTAATATGTATATAATTTTTTTTATTTAATTAAAAGGTTTTTTCCTGAAAAACGTAAAAGAATGTACTTGAAGCACCATGTTCAAATATTCTATTTTTGTATTGTGATCGAATCATTACACAATTTTAATGATTTGTAATTTTGGCTTATTAGAATACGAAATTAAATTTAGAGAATTGTTGAGAGACCATATTTATTTGGTAAATTAATCATACGAAATAGAAA
The DNA here is from genome assembly GCF_003086295.3 of Arachis hypogaea. Lineage (NCBI taxonomy): Eukaryota > Viridiplantae > Streptophyta > Magnoliopsida > Fabales > Fabaceae > Arachis > Arachis hypogaea. The sequence goes on from NC_092039.1 coordinate 86,980,551, forward strand.
CCTAAAATGAATTATGTGAGTTAATAGCATGCTTAAAAGAAACGTGACATACATTATCAATCCTCTACTCCACAAAAAACAACAACAACAATAATAAATTTTATTGCATAATAATAATAATAATAATAATAATAATAATAATAATAATAATAATAATAATAATAATAATAATAATAATAATATATTTAGTATTATTTATTGTAAGTAAAAAGTATTATTGTTACCTATATTATGTTATATTTCCTATTGTAAGGAAAATTATGCGAATTGTAAAAATTATTCAGTCTCACTTACCAAATTACTCTGCTTTCACTCACTAATTAATTTATTCCAATAATTTCTAATTACTAAAAATTAAAAAATTATATTAATAATAGTTTTAATATTTTAATTTAATAAATTATATGAAAACCTAAAACATATATCTATTATAAAGAAAATTGGATGAGTTGTGAAATTATTTGCCCTCACATATTTGATCTCTTTTACATTATATTTTTTCCTTTTTTTCACATAATCTCTCACATGTTACAAAATTACTTTCCTCTCTCTTATAAATAAAATTATTCCATTAGTACTACTAATTAAATACTACATAATAAAAAAAATAAATTAGTATTAATTTTAATATTTTGATTAATAAATTATATCAACATCTAAAAGTTAAAAGGTACAAATTTTGGGATCAGTAACAGACTCAAATAAATTTTGCGGAGACGAAAACATACAAAATAAAAAATTTTAAGTACAAATATATTTAATTTAATTAAAACTATTTTTATGTATTGAAAAAAAATCTAAAACTATATACACAAACACTGTAACATCTTATCACACAAAACTTTACGCTATAGTTGTAAATCAAATGTGATAAGGTATTACGATATCTAAAAGAAAGATACATAATACTTGAAGAATAATAATATAACTAAGAGCTTATGAAAAAAAGATTAACAAAATCAACAACCTTTAGGGTAAGAACCTGAAGATTTCTTGTAGGGTAAGAACCTGAAGGTTCCTTGTAGGGTAATAGTTCCAAATAAAGACTATATAAAAAAACATGAACCCACTAGGCAATCCTAATCTCCAACTTTACAAAAGTTCAAGCCTAGGGTCTTTACTAATCCCAACATGGTCAATTTGCTAAAGTCTCAACTCTATCAATTACCTCTAACCTTAATTCGTTCTTAATACGTCGTCACCTTTACTCCCAATATTCAGTTGCTCAGTTCAGTATTTAGTTCAATAATATCAATCACAAATAATAATCAATACAAAACAAATTCAATTAGAAAGCATGTATGGTAAGTATTATAATTAACAATTAAACAGAAATATACAATTAGACAAACCAAAACAAATATGAACACTCAAATAATAGCAAACAAATGCACATGATACATGTCTGTTCTATTGGCCATGAGCTCACGTGTCAGTTAAACTGCCAGATCTGACACATTCGGTAGCTAACCCAGACATTGCCTCTCTATTGAGCATCCCAAGGAGGAAAAATATATGGGCTTATCACAAGCCGGTCTTAGAAGAAGAGTGCCCTATTGTACCATCCTAATATTCAAATCCTTATGCTTGAGTCATAAGTCAATGATAATAAAGTGGTATGACTCTTAAGGGGGATTTTTAATACATAATTATAAGTATAATTGAAAGGAGTATTAATCGAGAAGCCTGAAAAGAGTATAAATAAAATCGCAAAGTCGTATACTCACGTATCGACAACTAAAGGATAAAGCGTGAAGTCGAAAGAGATATACAGAAAAAGGCATTAAGGAGAATAAGAGAAGGAAAGTATATAGATATATAACATAAGAGATATATACTGAATGAGAACCCCCGACCCATGGGTTCTTAGTACGGTAAAAGTGTCAAATAAATACAATGCATTCTAATAAAAACTCACTAAGCATCCTAAACTTTCTTTCACCCAATATTCATCCTATATTCTCGCTAATCCATAAATAAGCAACTATCATAAGGGAATGCTAAATCTAATTCCTCTTCCTCATGCTTCCCCACTTTCTAACTCTCCAACAAATCATAATCAGAATCATAAGCCAAACCATCACCAGTTATTCTACCTCAGCAATTCTATATCAATACTTCATATCCTCACCTGGAGCAAGTGAAATCACTCCACTGCGTCTACCCAGGGAGCTCAAATTATCTTATTTTCTACTTGGAGCAAGTGACCTCACTTCACTGCGTCTACCCAAGGAACTCAAATTATCTCATTCAATAATCATCAATTTTAAATTAATTATATCATTATTCCATTTCAACAAGAACAGCCCTCAGCGTCAACCGACACCAGCATGAGGGACCTCTCAGTTGTACAAACACAAGCAATACAAACAAGTAATACATAATAAGGTACAAGTAGAACAAGTAGCAAATAATTAGGTAACATAGCATGTTTGTACAATTTAGCAATCCAAAACAAATAGGCAAACCCAAATAAGTCAAACATATGCAAATGATGTATGCCTGCCTTATGGTTGATGAGTCTCATCTCTCGGTTATAAAGCCAACCCGACAAGTCCTGGTAGCTAACCGTGGACGGAACACTAAACACGAAGCAAGTGGGACAACGCCGCAATCCTTGCATTTTACCCGCGTACCCGGAACAGGGAACAACCTCACCATTGTCTCTTACCCAGGCGGTGTTATAGTTCTCGACCAGGAGCACGTGGCGACAGAACACAGCCCTTGCATCTTACCAGAAGCCTCGAACTCTTCCGAAGCAAGTGGATAACACCACTGCATCTTACTCCGCTTATTGACCCTTACCCGGAGTCACTTTCAGAAACACATTTTCATTATCTTTACAATTCATTTTTATACATCAATTCATTCACAATTCATACCCGGAGCAAGTGGACAACACCACTGCATCTTACCCGGTGTCCTTGCTTCTTACCCGGAGCAAGTGGATGACACCATTGCGTCTTACCCGGAGGCATATCACAATCGAATTCAAGTTCATTTTCATTATTATTCTAATTTCCTTCATAATCATTAATTCATTAATTCATTTTCCATGCATTCTCAATATCTCTACACTTCTTAATCATATACCCAGAGCGAGTGGTCATTTCCACCGCCTCTTACTCGGCACCTCTATCTCACTCAATCATATGCATATACATACTCTACCATAAATTAATATTTAACACAGCCATCCGGCTCACAACATAATACACAACCAGCTATAATTCACTAACAAACACAGCCCTTCGGCTCATGGCATACACAACACTCCCACCATCATCCTTAGCAACTCAAACAATCATCATAAATCATGTCTCATAATTAACTGTCTCTCTACTTCATCCACAAGTTACCACATTTCCTAACTTCTTTTCATTACTAGGCATACTATAAAAATTTAGGACATAAAGGATGAAAATGGAGGCTTAGAAGTCTAAAATTCGACTTTAAAGACTCAAAAATAAACTTTTACTGAAAATGGGATCACGCGTGCGCGTCGCCCACGCGCACGCGTGGAAAGCGGAAAAAGGAAGTGACACGTGAGCGTCGTCCATGCGCATGCATGGGATAGAAAGGTAGCGTGACGCATGCGCGTCAGTCACACGTACGCGTGGGTGCGTTTTGTGCTCCTCGCACAAAACCAGCAAAATAACAGCGCAACTCTCTGGATTTTCTACTGGGCACTTGCATCAATACAGCGATGCGTACACGTCGGCCAGGCACACGCGTGGGAGGGTAAAAATCGTGAGTAACGCGTGTGTGTCGGCCATGCGTGCGCGTTGGAGTACGTTTTCTTAAAAAATTTACTAAGTCTGAAAAAGCTGCAGAATTTCATTTTCAAACCTCAAACTTCCACCGCACATAACTTTTTCTACAAAATTTCTTTTTCAACCATTTCTGAACTGTTGGAAAGATCGTTAAACAAACTTTCATAAAAATTCAATTTTGAAGAATTCCTAACTCCGAGGTTCGAGTTACGGGCTGCCGAAGTTGGTCAAAAATTAGTTTTTACCCAAAAACAGAAATCACCAATTTTTCCAATGTTCACAAGCCAAATTCATTTCCACTCATCCAAATGCACAACCCAACTACATTCACATAATTACACTCAACCAAAACCAAATCTACCTCATCTACATAATTCAATTCAATTTCGTCACCTTCCACTCCTAAATTCCTAATTTCTTATTATTCCACATTCCTCATATTCATTCACACACTCAATATTCACTATCCATTCAATCGCATATGACATCATACAATACACACATTACTTACCTTCCTTACCTCTTTCCTGCCTCTGGCCCAAAATTCACGGCCTCTGGCCCAAATTGACAATTTAAATGCATATTCCACAAACCAATATTCATTATCCAATTCATCAAATTCTCAACACATAATACATACAAATTCCCACAATTCTCAACCAAATCATTAATTTACATTACATATCAACTATACATATTAGTACCAACCATTTACACAATCCAAACATAATCTTAGGGGCATCTAGCTTAGGAATTCTCATCACACCACACGGTACTTAAATGAAACTTAAACCGTACCTTAATGACGGCGGTTCACACCCAAACTTGAATTCTCTTCACCAAGGCCCACAAGCTTAAACCTCCACACCAAAGTTCCACAAGCAAATTGAATCTTCCTATTGTGCACCAAAATCACTAAATACACTAACCAATTTCACATATATACATTAACCTAGGGTTCATAAAATTTGATAAACCACAAGGGTTAGAGGGTTCCTTACCTTAACCCACGAAATTGGTTGATGGAACTCACCCGTGGCTCATTGATGAGTCCATATTTGATGAGATATTTTGACTTGATTTGAATGGATTTCATCACGTAAACTCACACTTATTCACCAAAATAGCATACTTTTGTGTTTGATCTCTAAATTGAACCTAAATATGAAAACATGTGTTTTTGTGCTTAAATTAAGCAATTTAATCCCACTTTTATTCGATTCAATGCCGTGATATATTTATTGAGTGATTTTAGGTTTTGGAGGCAAGAATGGTTTGGTAGAAGTGGAAGAAAGCATGCAAAAAGGGAGAAAATATGAAGAAACCAAATGAGAGAAGCATTTCAGCCTGTGCCAACATACACCTTTTGTGCCCACGCACAAAGGTCAAAATCAGCACCTGTGCCCACGCACAGGAGAAAAATTAGCATGTGTGCGTACGTACACACCTGTGTGTACGCACAGGTACCAACGTGTGACCTCATTAATGAAAATCTCCGGGGGCAATTTCTGGGCCTCCAGAGCCCAATTTTGGGACTTTCTGAAGCTGATTCTTGCTATATAAAAGGGACCCTCTTTCCATGTGAAAGAGAGGAGCAATTAGGGTTAGATTTTAGTCATGTAGTTCATTTTTCTAGAGAGAGAAGCTCCCCCTTCTCTCTAGAACTTAGGGTTTTTAGTTTAATTTCTTTGTAATTTTGTTTTCATCTAGTCTCTTCTACCTTTCCTTATTCTATTGTCTTAATTTCCTTTGTTTATCTTATTTATTTCTCATTTTAGTTACCTTTTATGTTTATGCACACTCTTGTTATTTTAATTTTCAACTAATACAATTTATGTTTTATGTTCATTTAATACTTTCTTTAGTTGTTATAATTTTCTCACTTTTGGTAGTTAGATTTTATTTTTAATGCAATTAGATATTATTTTATTTTCATGCACACCAAGTGTTTGATAAAATGCTTAGTTTAGTCTTCACTTAGTTTTTCTCCACTCTTGGCTTGGAATTGATGACTTTGGTGATCCTTGAGTCATTGATGTCCATTCTTGTTTTATATATTAGAGTAGTTAGTTGATTTGGTTTTCCTTGACTCTAAGTGACCCATTAATAGTGTTGACTAGGACTTAGGGATTCGAATCAACTATGCCTATTTGACTTATCCTCGATGTAGGGTTGACTAAGTTGGATTAACTCTTCATAATCATCATATGTTTATGGTCAATGGCTGGGATAGGTAACCTTAGCTCTCAATTACTTGCCAAGAGTGATACGTGAAAATTTAGAATTCACGTACAACCGGTAAGTATACCGGGTCGTATCAAGTAATAAAACTCACTAAGAGTGAGGTCGATCCCACGGAGATTGGTAGATTAAGCAACTTTAGTTAAATAGTATATTTAGTCAAGCAAACATGGTTTTGAATTCATGAGATTTGATTTTTGAATGTAATTGCGGAAAGTTAAATGACAGGGAATTTAAAGAACTAGAATAAAGAAGGAAAATGAAAGTAAATAACTGAAACTTAAAATGCAAGAAACTTAAATGACATTGAACATAACTTGCAAGAAAGTAAATGTTGCAGAATTGTAAAGAGCAGAAGAGTAAATTGCAGGGAGTAGAAAACAAAATGTAAATGACCGAATGATAAATTGCAAGAATGTAGAAGGGAATTGGGTAGTGGGTATTAAAAATAACTAAAGAGCCACTACAAAAAAAAAGGTCTATGGTCACGGTAAAAAACCGTGACCATAGCTAGGAAAAAGGGTGACCATAGATCTATGGTCACGGTTTTGGACCTATGGTCACGGTTTTTTACCGTGGTCTATTCTCTCGTGGCCATAGGTCTATGGTCACGGTTTTTTTATCTATGGTCACGGTTTTTATGGTCACGGTTTCAATTTTCAAAATCTGACACTTTAGGCCACGTTTTTTTATCGTGACCATAGATTAATCTATGGTCACGTGTAAAAACCGTGACCATAGCCTTATCTATGGTCACGGTTTTCACCGTGACCATAGCCTCTATGGTCACCCCTCTTGAAAACCGTGACCATAGCCTTATCTATGGTCACGGTTTTCACCGTGACCATAGCTTCTATGGTCACCCTTCTTTAAAACCGTGACCATAGCCTTATCTATGGTCACGGTTTTCACCATGGCCATAGCTCTATGGTCACCCCTCCTTAAACCGTGACCATAGTCTTATCTATGGTCACGGTTTTTCACCGTGGCCATAGACTCTATGGTCACCCCCTCCTTAAAACCGTGACCATAGCCCTATCTATGGTCACGGTTTTTCACCGTGGCCATAGCCTCTATGGTCACCCCTCCTTAAAACCGTGACCATAGCCTTGTCTATGGTCACGGTTTTCATCGTGACCATAGCCTCTATGGTCACCCCTCTTTAAAACCGTGACTATAACGTTATCTATGGTCACGGTTTTCACCGTGACCATAGCCTGTTTTGTTTTATACGATTTAATTTTTTTTAAAACATAATCACATCCCAAAATGATCATAATCACCAAATAAATCTAAAAATAAGAAATTCAAGAAATCTAAATCATAAAAATTTTATTATAATCTAGATATGTTTAGTCCAAACAACACAAATAAAAATAGTGTAAATATCGATTTCATGCAATAACACGTAAAATCTCGTTTCAAAAAGTACACAAGACATCAAAATATTACATGTAGATAACTAAAGTCATTATAAGACTCATTCCATCTCATCCAAAATCCAAGTATGAGAATAGAACAATTAGGCAGCACCCTTTCCCTTCTTCTAGATTTTCTTCAGTGCAACCCAAAAGCTTTAGAATTCCTCTTCGCATGTATTGGATTGCAAACTTTACCTATAACATTAAAAATCAAACAAAATCAGCTTAACAATAGTAAAACTGTTACCAAATTTTGATTCAGCATTAGTTATAAGTATAAAAACAACTATATATACTCATAGTGAACTTTGGAAGACGAACTTTATATGTATCTACAAGTTTCATCATCAAATCAACCAAATCAGAGAATGGACTATCTAAAACCATCCCTGCAATTGATGGATCTTCAACTCCATACATAAGGCTGAAAAGAGTCACATAATTAATGGCATGATATACCGGTCAAAATGATAAGTTGAATCCTTACATGCACTTAACAAGGAGAAAAGAATTGATTCACATTGGAACAAAAACATACATGAGTTTCCAATTCAACAAATAAAATTACCTAAAATAATTTTTGCTCATGAATATAATATGAAATCCTTAGTTCCTTACAAATAACCACAAAATCTTAATGGAGGAAGTATTTAACAAATTAATGAAATCTCTTCGGTGGCAACTAATTATGACAATGCATTAACTGTGAACTAAACCCAAGTTTTTTTCCCTACAAACCCATTGTTGCTTAGCAAGCCATTTCTAACCCTCATTCCAAAGAAAAAGGTCGAAGCTAGAAAGTGAATGATAAAAGCCTACCTAGTTATAGCTCCCATTGAGATACAAATTCAACAAAAAAAATTTTCTATTGGAATTTAAATGTGAGAATTTGTGTCATCCTACTATAGCTTTATTTTTTAAAACTTAATAACTAAGTAAGTGTTTCATGTTGACATTCTAGGTAAGGAACACATTGTGTGGCATCCATAACTATCATGTTCAAGCATATATCTACAAGTCCTAAAATGGAATTACAAAGATCACAAGAATAAATGTGTCTAAAAGCAAACATAAAAGTAGTTCTCTATAGCAGCATTGGAATATACCTTGATGAAGTCAGGCTTGGATTTAAAGAGTTCACCTAATTTTCCATTGGTAGATTCATGACATAGGCGGAGCATTTTGGAAATAAGAACAGCAACTGCCTCCACAAGCCCATTCTCTAACTGAGTAATCAGATGATGGCAGAAAATCAGATACAGTAATAAATATGTGATATAGTAGCAACAGCATCAGCTTCATATAAAACAATTCCAGGATTTTTATTTATTGGGGGGTTGTAAAAGAAGAAACATTATTAAGATATTACAAGGCTAACAGATCCATAATATAAAAAGGATAGGATAAAAAAGTACACAAACAAAATAATGATTTTCAATCTCTATGCATATATCTAAAAGACACATCCCTATATACAACCAATACAAGTAATCATATATAATATTATGTTCATGATTTGATGCCAATCTCATGATTACTAAGCTGATCTAGTTGATAAGATCCATGCAACCGCAGCATTTTCACCTGTACACAAAAGCCAACTTCAACATGCAGTATTTATTTACAAGGAAACAATATATGTGAAGAAGAAAATGAAAGAAATACATTAGCTTTTTACTAACCACAATATCAAGCCAACCAACTGAGAGTGCAGATGACATCACTTGCCAATATCTAGGGTCATCCTCAAGCACCTATACAAACAAATTTGATATTTATACTTCTCTAGCCTGAGCGTAATTGGTTAAACACAAAACTATAAGATATATAGTATGAAGGCAGCCTTTTGGTGTTCTGTGGTTTCTGCCTTTTTACAGATATATCTTTATGTTCAACTTTAGTACAATGAATTAATAAAACACATTCTGAAATCCATACATGTTAAATTTGATACAACTTTTTTTTGGTCAATTCTGAAAATGATGGATGCAAAAATGAGGATATGCCATTGGAGAGCACATTTAACAAAGATATGTCCATAATACCTGTATTAAGAAACAAAAAATAAAACACTTGCATCAGTTTTGAAATATGTGTAACAAAAAATTAACATTTTCTGGAGGGAAATTTATCATTTTGTTTCTACTCCAAGAAAATACATAAAACCATCTGAACAACATATTTTTCTTCAACATGTGCTATTGCTACTTTCTCTCTGATAACTTATCCTCCTCCAATCTCATCTAAAATCCTCCTTAATTATCCAGACTTGAAACCAGCTACGTAATCATTGGCAACCAAGCATAACATAATTAAGCTGAACTCAACTCAACACAACTCAACAAAGAGTAAAAACAGATTCAACTATGTTTATCATATCAAACTAGACCTTAACAGCTAATTGAGAAAGGAAATTGTCAAGCTTTCATTTTTCATTGAGAATCAAGAAACAGAAAATACTACAATACACCAAGCAAGATCATCAAAGGGACACACAACCAATCAAACAACACCAATACATACAACTGAATAAAGTAGCAAAATTAGAACTTTCAAATGATTTAAACAACATTGGGAAGTATAACAGAAATAACATGCGGATTACCGAAAATATTGGATGAAGCAAAGAAATGATGAATACAAGAAGGATGGTGATGTTGGGGGTGGAATTTGCGGCAGAAACCCCCAAAGGAAAGGAGGCCGAATTTGAGGAGTAGCAGTAGCGCTGGTGGCCCTGGCAGCAAGGACGCGACACCGATTCACCTCCAGGGACAGCGAGCTCCACCGGTGGCGACTGGGTGCGGTGGCGGTGACGGAAATCGGCTCCCCTTCTCTCACACGCTTCACTGGCTTCCGTCAATCTCTCTCAGCGTCGCTCTCCCTTTCTCCTCAGTTAGCGATTCCAACAACGGTGGCGGTCTCCATAGCTGCGACAACAAGGCGTGACAGTGACGGCGCGAGACAGCGGCCCTCCTCCTCTTCTCTCGCGCTGGCTTTCTCTCTTTCTTTTCTTGTCTGCAGTAGCGGTGACGAATAACCCAGCAGCGACAACGAGCGACGGCCCGTGATGAGAGCGGTGACAGCTCCACGGCGATGAGCTGGGCGCGACGCCGGCACGCTCTTCTCCCTCTCCTTCCCTTCTTCTTCCCCCTCGAGCTCCCCCCTGTTTCTCGTTTCCATCCTTTTTTGAACGTGTGCGTGCGTTGTGTTTTGATTTATGTGGATTGGGGAATTAGGGTTTTTTTTTTAGGAATTTTAGAGTTAAAGTTAAATATATATATAAGTAATATAATAATTTTATAAAATATTTATGATAGAATAACAATCTAGAATTTAAATATAATATTATATGAATTATTTTTAGAACAGATAAAATTTTATTTATCAAGATATTATTGAGTTTAAATAATTATTTTTAATTTAAATTATAAAATAAATATACTAATTATATTTTATAAAATACGATTAAATTTAAAATATTAATTACCTAAATTAAATTATATGATTTTTATTTTTTTTATCATAATTTTAATTTTAATTTATATAAAACAACTAATTAAAATAAAAGTTGTACATAAATATTAATTGACTTAAATCTAAAATATTTACAAAAATTCATTTAATCATTCCTAATAAATTAATCTCTAACTCTAAGAACTCAATTTAATAAATAAACCATAATTTATTCATAATAAAAATTTCTTAAATTTAATTATATAACACTTCCATTATTAAGTTATTAAATAATTTTTTATGTTATTAAGTTTTAAACTTTTTTAATTTAAAATTAATAATATTCAACTTAATTTTTTATTTATAAAATTAAATTTAAAATTTTAATATTTAAAATAAATCATATAAAATTATTATTAGTTTTTAATTATTAAAAATTTTAAAAGATAAAATATTTAAAATTATAAAAAACACATAAAAATCTTAATTAATTTAAACTCAAATGATTAAAATTATTACCATAGACACTTTTGGTCACTGTAAAAAACTGTGACCATAGACTCTTTAGGTCACCCTTCCGAAAAATCGTGACCATAGACCCTTTTTGGTCACTATAAAAAACCGTGACCATAGACACCTTTAGGTCACCCCCAAAACCGTGACCATAGACCCTTTTAGGCCACCCCCAAAATCGTGACTATAGACCTCTTTAGGTCACCCCCCAAAACCGTGACCATAGACGCTTTTAGGTCACCTTTTTTGAAAAACCGTGACCATAGCCTCTTTTTTGTCACTGTAAAAAACCGTGACTATAGACCCCTTTAGGTCACCCCTAAAACCGTGACCATAGATCCTTTTAGGCCACCCTCAAAAACCGTGACAATAGACCCCTTTAGGCCACCCCCCAAACCATGACCATAGACCCTTTTAGGTCACCCCTAAAACCGTGACCATAGACCCCTTTAGGTCACCCCCCAAAACCGTGACCATAGACCCTTTTAGGTCACCCTTTTTTGAAAAACCGTGACCATAGCCCCTTTTTGGTCACTGTAAAAAACCGTGACTATAGACCCCTTTAGGTCACCCTCAAAACTGTGACCATAGACTCTTTTAGGCCACCCCCTAAAACCGTGACCATAGACCCCTTTAGGCCACCCCCCAAAACCGTGACTATAGACCCTTTTAGGTCACTCTTTTTTGAAAAACCGTGACCATAGATCCTTTTTGGTCACTGTAAAAAACCGTGACCATAGACCCCTTTAGGTCACCCCTCAAAACCGTGACTATAGACCCTTTTAGGCCACCCTTTTTTAAAAAACCGTGACCATAGGTACTCTATGGTCACCCTTTCTAAAATAACCGTGACCATAGCTTTTTTTTTTGGTCACCCCAAAAAACCGTGACCATAGAGGGTCTATGGTCACGGTTTTTTACCGTGACCAAAAAAACTGTGGCCATAGACCCAAAATGTTGTAGTGAGCAAAAGAGATGAGAATTGATGATGGAAGGATCATTAGGGATCAGAGATGTAAATTGTCATGAATTGACTTTGCTCATCTCCTTCTCAATCATGGGTATAGATCCATGGCGGATTGTGGATAATTGAATTCCAATCTCTTGGCAACTCAATTTCTCTCAACATAATCAATTGCCACTCTCGTGATCTAATTAGTCATGAGAAGTGGTGAAGTTCAAATTTCTAATCCAAAGCCACACAACTTCCAGGAACTCAACTAAGGGAGGTTACATCTCACATACCAACCCAAAGTGTATTGATCAAAGAAATTGTGAAAGGAGAACTCAAAACTGAATTATATGGATTCTTTCTCAAGTTCACCACACAATTCATGTAGATTCAATCCTTCTCTCGAATGTAATTGAATCTGTGAAGAACAAGAGTTCCCTCTTGGATGAACCACTTGAATTGAGAAGGAAAATATTAGTTGTCAACCCATTCAAATAAACAGAGCTCCTCCCCCTAATGAAAGTGGGGTTTAGTGAATCATAGCTCTAAATTCAACAATAATTGCAAAAGTAGACATTAAAATTAAGTAGTCAAGAAATGAAGAATGAAGAAGAAGTTCTTAAAAACTGAAAGTTAAATGTTGAAAGAAAAACAAAATAGCTTTCGGGTATCCTCCCAAAAGTGAAGAATGTTGTAAAAGTTCAAGTACTGGAGTGAAATGTAAAAGTATAAAGTAAAAGTCTCTAAGAAGTGGAAGAAGTCCTCCAAGTACAAAATTCTACTCTATTTATACTACTCCTAAAACTCATTTGGAGGTCCTAAATTGGGTTGGCAATGTGGGCTTTTCCATTGTTAAGTTCCTGGTCCAATGAAGGAAGTATTCCCCTTTGAAGAGAGTGTAGAGAGCAAGAGCAAGTCCTCATCAATCCTGGCCCAATCTGGGTGTTACTGGCAAACACGCCAGCTTTATGTATGTTGGCAACATGCAAGGAATTTCTTGGGCACCAGGCTTGGTGTTTGGGCGTTGCCAGCCTAAGCTGTTGCTAAACACTTGGCCCTTTCTGAACTCAGTTTTGATGCCCAAAGTTTCCTCTGGTTTGAGCTTCAATTTTGTGCTTCACTATAGACTATTATACATGGTTGGAAAGCTCTGAATGTCAGCTTTCCAACTCAACTGGAAGCACCTCAATTGAATCTCTGTAGCTCAAGTTATGTTCCATTGAAGAAGACATGGTCAGGCTGCCTGGGCGTTTTCGGTGAACACGCCCGTGCCAACGTGTTCAGATTCTAAAGCTCTAAATGAAGCCAGATTTTGAAACCTCAAATGAATGCCAACCCCATACTATGATATATGGTTGGAAAGCTCTGGATGTGTACTTTCCAATGCCGTTGATTGTGCACCATTTGAAGCTCTAAAGCTCAAGATATACTCCATGGAAGGTGAAGAGGTCAGCTGGCCTTACTACAGGTTGATACCATGTTCATCTATGTACTTTCTGGGCAAGTTTCCTCCATCAAATTTAGTGTCCACTATGTAGTGCCATATATTCTTGGAAATCTCTTGATTTCTACTTTCTAATGCCACTGAAATCACCTCATTTGGAGTTCTCTAGCTCAAGATATACTCCTTTGAAGAGGACAAGATCAGGCTGCCTAGCGTTGTTGCCCAAGTTGTTGGCAAAACACGCCAGCAACAACGCCCGTCCTTCTTTTCTGGTGGCTTCCTGGCGTTGTTGCCCAAGTTATTGGCAAAACATGCCAGCAACAACGTGCAACCCTTCTCCTCCATTTTGTATGGGCGTTGTTGCCCAAGTTGTTGGCAAACACGACAGTGACAACGCCCCTCCTCTACTCTCAACTCCATTTCCTTGTTTTTGGGGGCCTAAAGATGACTCTGATTTGAGCTTCCATTTTATGCTACATTATGGACTATTATATATTGTTAGAAAGCTCTGGATGTCAGCTTTCAACACAACTGGAAGCATGTCAATTGGATCTCTATGGATCAAGTTATGCATCCTTGAAGAAGGTAAGGTCAAGCTGCCAACTCTGCTGAATACACACTAGCACGTTGCCAACTTGGTTTCCAAGTTGCCAACGTGCTGCTCCTCTTGGCTACACCTAAATGGGCATTGCCAACTTGGTCTCTAAGTTGCCAACTTGCTGTTCCTCCTTGCTCCAAGATTTCCTTACTCCATTGTCTTCGTGCTTCATCACCTAACATAGACCAAAGAATTTTCCTCAAAGTTTTGCCATCTTATTTATTAATTTTCAAGGGAATCATTCACATCAACTTGCATATAAGCTTCTTGAATCATTTGCATAGATTATGCCAGATTTCACTTAGTTCTTGGTTCATGAATGCATGGAGGAAAAACTCACAAAATTGCTCATTTATTTCAAAGAAAGTGAATGAAACTAACCTAAAGCTAATTAAACTAACTAGTTAAAATAGCAAATATGCGAATGCATCACAACACCAAACTTAAACCTTGCTTGTCCTCAAGCAAGAAAAGAATCATGCAATAGAGATTGACAATCCAAGGTTAGAAGAATAGCAAGTTAATGTTCATGGAAAGCTAGTTTTCTATGCATGCTACAATCACAAAAGAAATGTAAATGATTGATGCTTCTATCTAGCTCACTTTATGAAATCTTTTTCTTATAATTCTTCCTTGAAACAAGCTTTTGATTTTCTTATTAGCTTCTCCTTTTGGGTGCTTTGCCCCATGAGTTAATAACAAAGCTACGATTCTAAATGCTTTGTTTTCAAGTATTACCACTTGATACATAAGCACCACAAGCATTTAAATTAGAGAATTTCATTAAGCTCATTTTTCTTTTCTTGACTTTCTAATCATTGATGCTCAGAACCTTGAGTTTTGAGGGAGTGCTTTTGCACTTGAGCTTATCCTTGACTTCTAAGTGTTTTGTTTTCAAGCATTTGGCCTGATACATAAACACCACAAGTACTTAACAATGGACTTGTCATTGGTACTCAGAGCCTTCAGCTTTCTCATTCTTTCCCTTTTTCTTTTCTTGCCTTAATTGCATTTGCTTCTTCAAGGTTTTCATGATTTTCAAAAGATTTCACAAAATGTCCTAGATGAAAACTTCAATTAAATAAAATCTAATGCAATTGAGCAACAATCAATCATACTAGCTTTCCAATACTTGTATGCATATACTAAATTCTTCTTTAATTCCTTGTTTGTTTAAGATCATGATACTTTATTGCTTTTGAATTCATAAAACTCAAGTTGGTAGTCATAATGTCACAGCAGCATGTTGCAATTTAGAAATCAAACTATGCCTATTCATACCACTCATGTATACAGAGAAGGTAATAAGATAATCATGCAATTTAAAGTGCTGGAAACAAATGAGAGGAAAAAGAACTTTACAACCTTGTAATTCATCTTCTCTATTGTTGTCATTTTCCTCCCATTCTCCCACTTCCCACACCAAACTTAGAATGATTGCTTATCCTCAAGCAACAATTAGAACCGTGGCTGTGGGGCTAAGATAGATCATGAATGTCTTACATAATGAAATGTTAGTGATACATGTATTGAAGCAAGAAGAATTAAGAATAACTATCAAGACATAGAGAAACAAAGACATTGTGATTGCAAAAATAAGATAGTGTGCATGATACATTGCATAAAGATATAAGTGGCACACCAAACTTAGTGTGACACTCTTACTTGGAATTGATGCAAGTATCCAGTAAGGATTTGAAGCAAATTTTGTTGCATAGCAACACCAAACTTAGAATACAACCATATGTCAATTTATTTGAACCAAAACTAAATACAAGGAACTGTTATATGTTAAATACAATCACCAAGTGAAGAATCTGTCCTGAATAAGGATGTCTGGGTGATGTATTAACAAACACAGTTAATAAAAGAAAGCAAAAAAAAGGAAATGATTAAAACAATCAAGAAAACTAAAATTGTCTAATTAGAAAAATATAACACTGCAGTGGCATTATGATTATGCAGACAAGTGGTGTTGCTGGATGATTTGCATAAAAAAATAAGTGGCACACCAAACTTAAAATCTTAGTATGACACTTCCATGTAAAATTGATGCAATCATCCAAAGGGATTGAAAACAAAGTGTTGCAGGGCAACACCAAACTTAAAATGTGATCATATGCCAATTTATTGAAATTTAAACTAAACAGACAGAGAAAAAAAAACTAGACAAAGAAATAAAACGTTACCCAAGGTTGGGTTGTCTCCCAACAAGCGCTCTTTTAGTGTCATTAGCTTGACATGTTGTTCCTCACTTTCTTCCTCTTCCTCCAGTTGGTTAAGAGGAATGATCTCAAGGGGGGAGAAGTTTCAGATGTTGTCCCCTTTCTTGGTCTCCTCTCAGCAAGCCTCCTTTTGTACATAGCTTGATTGAGCTTGCTTGCTGGTTCAGGGGAAGGATGTGTTGCAGTTGACCTTTTCTTGAATGTTGTGCTTGGTATCTTGGTCACAATCCTCTTCTTGGTTATTTTGTTAATTACCTTCACTTCTTGGGTGTCAAGACATGGTTGCTGTGTGATTATTGGAGTTTTATCTTCATGAAGAGCCTCTTGAATTGGTGGTTCCATGTGCCTTTCCTCTATACAACTTTCTACTTCATTGGAGTGTGGACTCCCTTGGTTGTTTTCCTCCCTCACAACCTCCTTCTTCATTGGGATTTCCCTTGGCATAAGGGCCTCTTTTTCTTGCTCTTCCAATTTTTCTTTTATAAATTGGTCTTCATCCTCAATGCTTGGCAATCCTAAGTGTTTCCTTATTTTCTCTAAGTGTCCATCCATCTTCTTGAAGAGGATTTCTTGTTCTTTCCAAGATTGTTCTTGTCTTTCTACGAATTCTCTAAACCATTGAAGGTGATCCTCAACTACTAGCTCCAAAGATAAATGTTGAGATTAATTTTTTGGATATGGATGTGTTATGGTGAAGTCATTTTGGGGAGTATGGAAGGAGTTTTGTGAGTTGTGAAATGAATTTTGTGAATTTTGAAATGAATTTTGTGTATAGTGAAATGAATTTTATGGTTGATGAATTGAATTGTATGAATTTTGGAAGGAATTTTGTTTTGAGGCAAACTTAAGTGGTGAAAAATTTTGATATGAAAAATTTGGAGGTGAGGTTGGACAATTTTGCTTAAATGCATCTAGGGATGATGGCTCTTGATGGATGGGATAGAAAACATTGAATTCTCTTTGGTTTTGGCCTTCCCAATCACAATTTGGATAGTTGTCCCATTCATAGGAGTATGAATCATTTTGAGACATTGAGAAGTATCCCATTTGGTTTGATTGCTCAAACTCCATCATTCCTTGTTCTTGATATCCCCAACCAAAATTAGTATGGTCACTTGAATCATTTTGTGGTGGTGGAAAATATCCCATGTAACTTGCTTGATCATTATATGACCTTGGGGCATATTCCATTTGGGTTGATTGCTCATGATCCATCATTTTTTGTTGATATTCCCATCCACCATGAGGATAATTATATGAATCATTTTGTGGTGGTGGTTGATATCCCATATGATTATCTTGCTCATCTTGTGTCTCTAAAGCAAATCTCCATGAATTGGAGTGCTCAGAATTTGTATTCTCTTGGTGATATTTCCAGCCACCATTAGAGATTAGTGGTGATGGGTGATTGATGAGCGGATAATTTGTATGCTTTTTGGCATTGTTTTTAGTATGTTTTTAGTATAATCTAGTTAGTTTTTAGTATATTTTTATTAGTTTTTAGCTAAAATTCACTTTTCTGGACTTTACTATGAGTTTGTGTGTTTTTCTGTGATTTCAGGTATTTTCTGGCTGAAATTGAGGGTCCTGAGCAAAAATCTGATTCCGAGACCAAAAAGGACTGCAGATGCTGTTGGATTCTGACCTCCCTGCACTCGAAGTGGATTTTCTGGAGCTACAGAAGCCCAATTGGCGCGCTCTCAACGGCATTGGAAATTAGACTTCCTGGGCTTTCCAGCAATATATAATAGTTCATACTTTGCCCAAGATTTGATGGCCCAAACCGGCGCTCAAAGTCACCCTCAGAAATTCCAGCGTTAAACGCCGGAACTGGCATAAAACTTGGAGTTAAACGCCCAAACTGGCATGAAAGCTGGCGTTTAACTCCAGAAAAGGTCTCTACACGAAAATGCTTCATTGCTCAGCCCAAACACACACCAAGTGGGCCCGGAAGTGGATTTTTATGTCATTTACCCATTTCTGTAAACCTTAGGATACTAGTTTACTATTAATAGGATCTTTTGACTTTGTATCAGTACCTCATGACACTTTACACGTTTTCTTTGTGTACTTTCCACAGCATGAGTCTCTAAACCCCATGGTTGGGGGTGAGGAGCTCTGCTGTGTCTTGATGGATTAATGCAATTACTACTGTTTCTCATTCAATCATGCTTGCTTCCATTCTAAGATAATACTTGTTCTTAATTCGGATGAATGTGATGATCCGTGACAATCATCATCATTCTCAACTATGAACGTGTGCCTGACAATCACCTCCGTTCTACCTTAGATTAAGTAGTTATCTCTTGGATTCTTTAATCGGAATCTTCGTGGTATAAGCTAGAACTGATGGCGGCACTCAAGAGAATCCGGAAGGTCTAAACCTTGTCTGTGGTATTCTGAGTAGGATTCAATGATTGAGTGACTGTGACGTGCTTCAAACTCCTAGCAAGCGGGGCGTTAGTGAAAGACGCAAAAGAATCACTGGATTCTATTCCGGCCTGACCGAGAACCGACAGATGAATTCTGCGTGCTGTGACAGAGCATATGCAATCGTTTTCACTGAGAGGATGGGAGGTAGCCATTGACAACAGTGAAACCCTACATACAGCTTGCCATGGAAGGAGACTTGCGTGTTTGAAGAAGAAGACAGTAGGAAAGCAGAGATTCATAAGATGGAGCATCTCCAAAACCTCAACCTATTCTCCATTACTGCAAAACAAGTAACCATTTCATGTTCTTTTGCTTTTCACAATCAATCCTGATAATTTCTGATATCCTGACTAAGATTTACAAGATAACCATAGCTTGCTTCAAGCCGACAATCTCTGTGGGATCGACCCTTGCTCACTCAAGGTATTACTTGGACGACCCAGTACACTTGCTGGTTAGTTGTGCGGGATTGCAAAAGTGTGATTGCAATTTCGTGCACCAAGTTTTTGGCGCCGTTGCCGGGGATTGTTGAGTTTGGACAACTGACGGCTTATTTTGTTGCTTAGATTAGGACTTTTTTTTATTTTTGTTGGTTTAGAGTCTTTTAGTTGAGTCTAGTTTCATATTTTAAGTTTGGTGTCAATTGCATGCTTTTGCTTTTCTTTTAATTTTCGATTTTTGCATGTTCTTAGTCCCTTTTTGATTTATAAAAATTCTAAGTTTGGTGTCCTCTTTGTGTTTTTCCCTTAGAAATTTTCGAAAACTGTGTGTTTGATTTTCTAAAAATTTTAAGTTTGGTGTCTTTTTGTGTTTTTCTCTTTCCTCTTTTCAAAATCAAATCTTTTTCATAAAAATTTTTCAATCATATCTTTCTAATTGCTATTTTCAAAATCCTTTTAATTAACTAATTGATTCAGTTTTCAATTTGCTTTGATCTTATTTTCTTTTTGATTTTCGAATTTTTATTTTAATTTTATTTTGTTTTATTCTATTTTTTTCGTTAATTCAAAAAAAAAAAAAAAACAAACAAAATTTATCTCTTTGCAATCATTATCATTTCCTTTTTGTCCATTATGGACTTAAGTGGGATCAATCAGTCCAAAAGGACTCTGGGGTCATATGCTAACCCCATTACAGCTGCATATGGGAGTAGCATCTGTACACCTCCCATCAAAGCAAGCAGCTTTGAACTAAATCCTCAACTCATTATCATAGTGCAGCAAAACTGCCAGTATTCCGGTCTTCCACAGGAAGAACCTACTGAGTTTCTGGCACAGTTTTTAAAAATTGCTGACACAGTACATGATAAAGAGGTAGATCAGGATGTCTACAGACTATTACTGTTTCCATTTGCTGTAAAAGATCAAGCAAAAAGGTGGTTGAATAACCAACCTACAGCAAGCATAAAGACATGGAAACAGTTGTCAGACAAATTCCTGAATCATTTTTACCCTCCAAAAAGGATGACACAGTTAAGGCTGGACATCCAAGGATTTAAACAAGAGGATAATGAATCCCTTTATAATGCCTGGGAGAGGTATAGAGGTATGCTAAGGAAATGTCCCTCTGAAATGTTTTTAGAGTGGGTACAGTTAGATATTTTCTACTATGGGCTTACAGAAAAATCTCAGATGTCTTTAGACCACTCAGCTGGTGGATCTATACACATGAGGAAGACAATTGAAGAAGCTCAAGAGCTTATAGACACTGTTGCTAGAAACCAATATTTGTACTCTAGCAATGAGTTCTCTCCAAAAGGGGAAGTCATGGCAGTAGTCACTGACCCTAGTCCTCAAGACCAGATAACTGAGCTTAATCAACAATTGCTCCTAATGACAGAACAGTTAGCAGACTTTAAAGAGATGCTCCATGAAACTAAAGTTGCTAACAAGAGCATAGAACTGCAGCTGAATCAAGCAAAACAGCAATTATATAAACAGATAACAGAGGAATGTCAAGCAGTTCAATTGAGGAGTGGGAAGATCCTGAATAACACTGCTCAAAAGAGCAAAAAGCCAAACAAGGAACAATTGACAGAGGACAACCAAACCACTGTTCAAAATCCCTCTGAGGACAGTAAGAGCCCAGAGAGGAATGTCATTGGCGTTCAAACGCCAGAAAGGGAAGGAAAGCTGGCGTTAAACGCCCATTCCTTGCCCAGTTCTGGCGTTCAAACGCCAGAAAAGGGGGAAAAGTTGACGTTAAACGCCCATTTTCCACCCAATCCTGGCGTTCAAACGCCAAGGGAGGATCAGACACCTGAGAGTGCTGACAGTAATCCCTCTAACAAGGCTTCTTCAACCACTTCTGTAAGGGATAAACCTGCAGCATCTAAGGTTGAAGAATATAAAGCCAAGATGCCTTATCCTCAAAAACTCCGCCAAGCGGAGCAGGATAAGCAATTTGCCCGATTTGCAGACTATCTAAGGACTCTTGAAATAAAGATTCCGTTTGCAGAGGCACTTGAGCAAATACCTTCTTATGCTAAGTTCATGAAAGAAATCTTAAGTCATAAGAAGGATTGGAGAGAAACTGAAAAAGTGTTTCTCACTGAAGAATGGAGTGCAGTCATATTAAAAAGCTTACCAGAAAAGCTTCAAGATCCAGGAAGCTTTATGATACCATGCACATTAGAAGGTGCTTGCACCAAGACAGCTCTATGTGATCTTGGAGCAAGCATCAATCTAATACCTGCATCCACTATCAGAAAGCTTGGGTTGACTGGAGAAGTCAAACCAACCCGGATATGCCTCCAACTTGGTGATGGCTCCATTAAATACCCATCAGGCATAATTGAGGACATGATTGTCAAGGTTGGGCCATTTGCCTTTCCAACTGACTTTGTGGTGCTGGAAATGGAGGAGCACAAGAGTGCAACTCTCATTCTAGGAAGACCCTTCCTAGCAACTGGACGAACTCTCATTGATGTACAAAAAGGGGAAGTCACCTTGAGAGTCAATGAGGATGAGTTCAAGTTGAATGCTGTAAAAGCTATGCAGCATCCAGATACACCAAATGACTGCATGGGCGCTGACATTATTGACTCTTTGGTAGAAGAGATCAATATGGCTGAAAGCCTAGAATCAGAGCTTGAGGACATCTTCAAAGATGCTCAACCTGATCAAGAAGAACTAGAGGAGGCAAAGGAATTTTTGAAAATTCCTCAGGAGGAGGATAAGCCTCCCAAGCCTGAACTCAAACCACTACCACCATCCCTGAAATATGCATTTCTGGGAGAGGGTGACACTTTCCCAGTGATTATAAGCTCTGCTTTAAATTCACAGGAAGAGGAAGCACTGATTCAAGTGCTAAGGACACACAAGACAGCTCTTGGGTGGTCCATAAGTGATCTTAAGGGTATTAGCCCAGCTAGATGCATGCACAAGATTCTATTGGAGGATAAGGCCAAACCAGTGGTCCAACCACAGAGGAGGCTAAATCCTACCATGAAGGAGGTGGTGCAGAAAGAAGTCACTAAATTACTAGAGGCTGGGATTATTTATCCTATTTCTGATAGCCCCTGGGTGAGCCCTGTCCAAGTTGTTCCCAAAAAGGGAGGCATGACAGTGGTTCATAATGAAAAAAATGAACTGGTTCCTACTAGGACAGTCATAGGGTGGCGCATGTGTATTGATTACAGAAGGCTCAATACAGCCACCAGAAAGGATCATTTTCCTCTACCATTCATAGACCAAATGCTAGAAAGACTAGCTGGCCATGATTATTACTGCTTTTTGGATGGCTATTCAGGCTACAACCAAATTGCAGTAGATCCTCAGGACCAAGAGAAAACAGCATTCACTTGCCCTTCTGGCGTGTTTGCCTATAGGAGGATGCCTTTTGGTCTGTGCAATGCACCTGCAACCTTTCAGAGATGCATGCTCTCTATCTTCTCAGATATGGTAGAGAAATTTCTGGAAGTCTTCATGGATGACTTTTCAGTATATGGAGACTCATTTAGCTCCTGTCTTAATCACCTAGCACTTGTCTTGAAAAGGTGCCAAGAGACTAACCTGGTTTTAAACTGGGAGAAATGTCACTTTATGGTGACTGAAGGAATTGTCCTTGGGCACAAAATTTCAAGCAAGGGAATAGAGGTGGATAAGGCAAAGGTAGAGGTAATTGAAAAATTACCACCACCTGCCAATGTTAAGGCAATCAGAAGCTTTCTGGGGCATGCAGGATTCTACAGAAGGTTCATAAAGGATTTTTCAAAAATTGCAAAACCTCTGAGTAACCTGTTAGCTGCAGACACACCATTTGTGTTTGACACACAGTGTCTGCAGGCATTTGAGACCCTGAAAGCTAAGCTGGTCACAGCACCAGTCATCTCTGCACCAGATTGGACATTGCCATTTGAATTAATGTGTGATGCCAGTGACCATGCCATTGGTGCAGTGTTGGGACAGAGGCATAACAAGCTTCTGCACGTCATTTACTATGCCAGCCGTGTTCTAAATGACGCACAGAAGAACTACACAACCACAGAAAAAGAGTTACTTGCAGTGGTCTATGCCATTGACAAGTTTAGATCCTATCTAGTGGGATCCAAAGTGGTTGTGTACACTGACCATGCTGCTCTTAAATACTTACTCACAAAGCAGGATTCAAAACCCAGGCTTATAAGATGGGTGTTGCTTCTGCAAGAGTTTGATATAGAAATAAGAGACAGAAAAGGGACAGAGAACCAAGTAGCTGATCATCTATCCCGAATAGAACCAGTAGCTGGGGCGTCCCTCCCTTCTACTGAGATTTCTGAGACTTTCCCAAATGAGCAACTCTTTGCCATTCAGGAAGCTCCATGGTTTGCAGATATTGCAAATTTTAAAGCTGTGAGGTTGGTGGACGAAATTGTGATCACTATTTTGTGCCTTTTGGTATCATTGTAAAATTATGGAATTTAAGAAATTGGCATGAGTGGACACAATTCCGTTCAACTAACCAGCAAGTGTACTGGGTCGTCCAAGTAATACCTTACGTGAGTAAGGGTCGAATCCACAGAGATTATTGGTTTGAAGCAATCAATGCTTATTTTATTAATCTTAGTCAGGAGGCTAAAGAAGTTATTTGGATTTATTTGTAAAAAGCCAAACTACAAATTTCATAAAATTGTAAGTTAAAATAATAGAGTTACTTGATTTTCAGTACTGGGGAATATGTTGGAGTTTTGGAGATGCTTTGTCCTCTGACTTCAACTCTTCCTTGAAATCCTCTTCTCACATGCAGGTTCCTTCCATGGCAAGCTCTATGTAGGGTGTCACCGTTGTCAGTGGCTACTTCCCATCCTCGCAGTGAAAACTATGCTCACGCACTCTGTCACAGTACGGCTAATCACCGGTTGGTTCCCGCTCCTACTGGAATAGAATCACTCTTTTGCGTCTGTCACCAACGCCCAGCAGGTTAAAGTTTGAAGCATGTCACAGTCATTCAATCCCGGAATCCTACTCGGAATACCACAGACAAGGTTTAGACTTTCCGGATTCTCATGAATGCTGCCATCAATCCGGCTTATACCACGAAGATTCTGTTGGGGAATCTAAGAGATATTCATTCAATCTGATGTAGAACGGAGGTGGTTGTCAGGCACACGTTCATGGGTTGAGGAAGGTGATGAGTGTCACGGATCATCACCTTCTCCACAGTTAAGCGCGAATAAACATCTTAGATAAGAACAAGCGTGTTTGAATGGAAGACAAAGGAATTGTATTAAATCATCGAGACGCTGCAGAGCTCCTCACCCCCAACAATGGAGTTTAGAGACTCATGCCGTCACAAAGTATGTACTTCAGATCTGAAAATGTCATGAGGTACCAGATATGTCTGTAAAAGTTGTTTAAATAGTAAACTAATAACCTAGGGTTACAGAAAATGAATAAACTAAGATAATTGGTGCAGAAATCCACTTCTGGGGCCCACTTGGTGTGTGCTGGGGCTGAGACTAAAGCTTTCCACGTGCAAAGGCCTTTCTTGGCGTCAAACTTCAGGTTATGACGTGTTTTGGGCGTTCAACTCCGGATCATGACGTTTTTCTGGCGTTTAACTCCAGACAGCAGCATGAACTTGGCGTTTAACGCCAAGTTACGTCGTCTATCCTCGCTCAAAGTATGGACTATTATATATTGCTGGAAAGCCCTGGATGTCTACTTTCCAACGCCGTTGAGAGCGCGCCAATTGGACTTCTGTAGCTCCAGAAAATCCATTTCGAGTGCAGGGAGGTCAGGATCCAACAGCATCAGCAGTCCTTTTTCAGCCTAAGTCAGATTTTTGCTCAGCTCCCTCAATTTCAGCCAGAAAATACCTGAAATCACAGAAAAACACACAAACTCATAGTAAAGTCCAGAAATATGATTTTTGCCTAAAAACTAATATTATTTTACTAAAAACTAACTGAAACATACTAAAATCTACATGAAATTACCCCCAAAAAGTGTATAAAATATCCGCTCATCAGAGGTTCATTCCCAAAGAGTACAGAACAGCATTGTATGAAGTGATAAAGAGAATCCTGGAACGGACTGTGATAGCCCAAAGAAAGGATTGGGCAAAGAGCTTGGATGATGCTCTGTGGGCATACAGAACAGCATTCAAGACTCCTATAGGAACCTCTCCATACCAATTAGTGTATGGAAAGGCCTGTCATTTGCCTGTGGAACTGGAACATAAAGCCTACTGGGCAACCAGATTCCTAAACTTGGATGCACAGTTAGCTGGTGAAAAAAGATTGCTCAAGCTAAATGAGCTAGAGGAGTTCAGACTCAATGCCTTTGAAAATGCAAAAATTTATAAGGAAAAGGCAAAGAAATGGCATGACAAGAAGTTGTCAACCAGAGTCTTTGAGCCAGGACAAAAAGTCCTGCTCTTCAACTCTATGCTCAGACTGTTTCCAGGAAAACTCAAATCCCGGTGGAGGGGTCCGTATGTGATTACAGGAGTATCACCATATGGATATGTTGAGCTTCAGGATATTGATTCTGACAAGAAGTTCATTGTTAATGGACAGAGAATCAAGCATTATCTTGAAGGAAATTTTGAGCAGGAATGCTCAAAACTGAGACTTGAGTGATCCACAGTGAAAGTCCAGCTAAAGACAGTAAAGAAGCGCTTGCTGGGAGGCAACCCAGTCATCAGGAAGTTGTATGATTTGTTCTTACAGAGGCAAGTATCAAAAATGAAGGAATTCACAGAGTTACAGAAGGATTCAGCTCAAAAAGCAGAGAAAAAGAGATTACTGGCGAAAAAGCGCCAGTAAGGGGCATTTTGGGCGTTAAACGCCAGAATGGGTGCCATTCTGGGCATTTAACGCCAGGAATGGTACCATTTTGGGCGTTAAACGCCAGAATGGGCACCATTCTGGGCGTTTAACGCCAGGTGTGCAGCATCTTGGGCGTTCAGAAAAACGCCCAGTGCTAAAGGATTTCTGGCGTTTAACGCCAGCCAGGGCACCTGGCTGGGCGTTAAACGCCCAAAAGGGGTGCCAATTGGGCGTTAAACGCCAGAATGAGTGCCATTCTGGGCGTTTAACGCCAGAAAGGTGGGGGGACCACAATTTTGTTTTCAAATCAGATTTTTTCAAACTTTCCTTTTCTCACCCATATTTTCCTACAAAAATACTTTTCAATCTCTCATTATTCACTTTCAAATTTTCAAAATTAAAATCATTCTTCAAATCATTCCCAAATTTTGTTCAAAAACTCACTCTTCTTTCAATTTCTTTCCATATCTCCTCAAATCTCCTTTCAAATTTTTCTTTTTTTTCGAAAATCTCTTCCCCCCACTCTATAAATAAACGTTTTCTCACCCCTCATTCCCCACACCATTCGAATTTCCTCTTCCCCTCTCTCTCTCTTCTCTTCTTTCTTTTCTTTTTGCTTGAGGACAAGCAAAACCTCTAAGTTTGGTGTGCTTTTTCGTGATCACTAAGCCAAGATTTATCAAGATCATGGCTCCTAAGGGAAAACAAACCAATTTAAGAGGAAAGAAAGAGACTAATCCAAAGAATCTTTGGAATCAAGAGAAGTTCTTAACCAAAGAACATGAAGACCATTATCACAAAATAATGGGTCTGAGGTCAGTGATCCCGGAAGTCAAATTTGATCTGAAAGAAGATGAATATCCGAGGATCCAAGAGCAAATTCGAAATAGAGGATGGGAAGTTCTAACCAATCCTGAAATAAAGGTTGGAAGGAACATGGTTCAGGAATTCTACTCAAATCTGTGGCTAACAGATAAGCAGAGAATGACTGGAACTGCTTACCATACCTACAGAACCATGGTCAGAGGGAAAGTTATGTACTTCCATCTGGACAAAATAAGAGAAATCTTCAAACTACCTCAACTGCAAGATGATCCTGATTCCTTTAATAGGAGGATGGTGAGAGTAGATAAAGGGTTGGATCAAGTTCTAGAGGACATATGCCTCCCTGGGACTAAGTGGATAACCAATTCAAAGGGTGTCCCAAACCAACTCATGAGGGGAGACCTCAAGCCAATTGCAAGAGGGTGGCTAGACTTTATTGGGCGTTCCATATTGCCCACTAGCAACCGTTCTGAGGTCACCATCAAGAGAGCAGTGATGATTCATTGCATTATGCTTGGAAAAGAAGTGGAGGTTCATCATGTGATTGCTTGTGAGATCTACACAATTGCAAATAAGAATTCCACTGAAGCCAAACTGGCTTACCCAAGCTTGATCTCCTTGCTCTGTAAAGAGGCTGGGGTGAAGATGGGAGTAGATGAGTTCATACCCATTGAACACCCAATCACCAAGAAGTCAATGGAAGGACAAGTGCAAGACAACTCCATCAAGAGGAGAGCGCAAGAATTCCTCCCTGAATTCCCAAGAATTGACTACTGGACCAGCCTAGAAGCATCTATCACCAAGTTGCAAGAGACTATGGAGCAACTGAAGGAAGAACAGCAGAATCAGAACTGCATGCTCTGCAAATTGCTGAAGGAACAAGAGAAGCAGGGGCGTGAACTCCAAGAGTTGAAACGCCAAAAGCTCTCCTCTCAAGCTGAGGGAGCATCCACTTCTCAAAATCAAGGTTGTTGAGTCCTAACTCTGTGAAAACCTCTATCATTAGGAGCCTATGTTTGCGTTTTTTTTGTTTTGTTTTCTGTTTCTATTTTTATTTTTATTTTTACTTTTTAGTCTCATCTTATATCTATATTTGAGTCTTGTTTTTTTTTTAATTCATAATTAATAAAATTGAATTAATTATGCCTTAAAGTTATGAATGTCCTATGAATCCATCACCTCTCTTAAATGAAAAATGCTTTAATCACAAAAGAACAAGAAGTACAGGATTTTGAAATTTATCATTGAAACTAGTTGAATTAGTTTGATGTGGTGACAATACTTTTTGCTTTCTGAATGAATGCTTGAACAGTGCATATGTCTCTTGAATTTGTTGCTTTGAGAATGTTAAAAATTGTTGGCTCTTGAAAGAATGAGGAAAAAGAGAACTGTTATTGAGGATCTAAAAATCATTAGATTGATTCTTGAAGCAAGAAAAAGCAGTGGATACAAAAAAAAATTTCGAAAAAAAAGAAGAGAGAAAAGAAAAAGAAAAAGAAAGAAATAAAGTTGTGATCCAAGGCAACAAGAGTGTGCTTAAGAACCTTGGACACCTCTAATTGGGGACTTTAGCAAAGCTGAGTCACAATCTGAAAGGGTTCACCCAATTATGTGTCTGTGGCATGTATGTATCCGGTGGTAATACTGGAAGACAGAGTGCTTTGGGCCACAGCCAAGACTCATACACTAGCTATGTTCAAGAATCCTTATGCTCAACTAAGAGAATCAATAACACTATCTGAGTTCTGAGTTCTTATAGATGCCAATCATTCTGAACTTCAAGGGATAGAGTGAGATGCCAAAACTGTTCGGAGGCAAAAAGCTACTAGTCCCGCTCATCTAATTGGAGCTATGTTTCCTTGATATTTTGGAGTCTATAGTATATTCTCTTCTTTTTATCCTAACTTGATTTTCAGTTGCTTGGGGACAAGCAACAATTTAAGTTTGGTGTTGTGATGAGCGGATAATTTGTATGCTTTTTGGCATTGTTTTTAGTATGTTTTTAGTATAATCTAGTTAGTTTTTAGTATATTTTTATTAGTTTTTAGCTAAAATTCACTTTTCTGGACTTTACTATGAGTTTGTGTGTTTTTCTGTGATTTCAGGTATTTTCTGGCTGAAATTGAGGGTCCTGAGCAAAAATCTGATTCCGAGACCAAAAAGGACTGCAGATGCTGTTGGATTCTGACCTCCCTGCACTCGAAGTGGATTTTCTGGAGTTACAGAAGCCCAATTGGCGCGCTCTCAACGGCATTGGAAAGTAGACTTCCTGGGCTTTCCAGCAATATATGATAGTCCATACTTTGCCCAAGATTTGATGGCCCAAACCGGCGCTCAAAGTCACCCTCAGAAATTCCAGCGTTAAACGCCGGAACTGGCATAAAACTTGGAGTTAAACGCCCAAACTGGCATGAAAGCTGGTGTTTAACTCCAGAAAAGGTCTCTACACGAAAATGCTTCATTGCTCAGCCCAAGCACACACCAAGTGGGCCCGGAAGTGGATTTTTATGTCATTTACCCATTTCTGTAAACTTTAGGATACTAGTTTACTATTAATAGGATCTTTTGACTTTGTATCAGTACCTCATGACACTTTACACGTTTTCTTTGTGTACTTTCCACAGCATGAGTCTCTAAACCCCATGGTTGGGGGTGAGGAGCTCTGCTGTGTCTTGATGGATTAATGCAATTACTACTGTTTCTCATTCAATCATGCTTGCTTCCATTCTAAGATAATACTTGTTCTTAATCCGGATGAATGTGATGATCCGTGACAATCATTATCATTCTCAACTATGAACGTGTGCCTGACAATCACCTCCGTTCTACCTTAGATTAAGTAGTTATCTCTTGGATTCTTTAATCGGAATCTTCGTGGTATAAGCTAGAACTGATGGCGGCACTCAAGAGAATCCGGAAGGTCTAAACCTTGTCTGTGGTATTCTGAGTAGGATTCAATGATTGAGTGACTGTGACGTGCTTCAAACTCCTAGCAGGCGGGGCGTTAGTGACAGACGCAAAAGAATCACTGGATTCTATTCCGGCCTGACCGAGAACCGACAGATGAATTCCGCGTGCTGTGACAGAGCATATGCAATCGTTTTCACTGAGAGGATGGGAGGTAGCCATTGACAACGGTGAAACCCTACATACAGCTTGCCATGGAAGGAGACTTGCGTGTTTGAAGAAGAAGACAGTAGGAAAGTAGAGATTCATAAGATGGAGCATCTCCAAAACCTCAACCTATTCTCCATTACTGCAAAACAAGTAACCATTTCATGTTCTTTTGCTTTTCACAATCAATCCTGATAATTTCTGATATCCTGACTAAGATTTACAAGATAACCATAGCTTGCTTCAAGCCGACAATCTCTGTGGGATCGACCCTTGCTCACGCAAGGTATTACTTGGACGACCCAGTACACTTGCTGGTTAGTTGTGCGGGATTGCAAAAGTGTGATTGCAATTTCGTGCACCAGTGATATCCCAGAAAGTTTATTTGATCAAAAGATGAGATAAACTCCATTTAAGATTTGTAAAATACAATCACCAAAGCAATTGAAATGCATGTCTCAGATGAGAATTTCTTAGTGAGGCAATAACACAAACACCTTAGTGTCAAAAAGAAAACAAAAAAATTAAAAGAACTGTACAAAGAAAAAACAAAGAAAATGCTTAATCTAAACTACCATTTACTTAATCATTGTCAATCTTTTCCAATCCCGGCAACGGCGCCAAAAACTTGATACGTAAAAAATTATAATTTCACGTACAATCGGCAAGTATACCGGGTCGTATCATGTAATAAAACTCACTAAGAGTGAGGTCGTTCCCACAAAGATTGGTAGATTAAGCAACTTTAGTTAAATGGTATATTTAGTCAAGCAAACATGGTTTTGAATTCATGAGATTTGATTTTTGAATGTAATTGCGGAAAGTTAAATGACACGGAATTTAAAGAACTAGAATAAAGAAGAAAAATGAAAGTAAATAACTGAAACTTAAAATGCAAGAAACTTAAATGACATTGAACTTAACTTGCAAGAAAGTAAAGGTTGCAGAATTGTAAAGAGCAGAAGAGTAAATTGCAGGGAGTAGAAAACAGAATGTAAATGACCGGATGATAAATTGCAAGAATGTAGAAGGGAATTAGGTAGTGGGTATTCAAAATAACTAAAGAGCAAAATAGATGAGAATTGATGATGGAAGGATCATTAAGGATCAGAGATGTAAATTTTCATGAATTGACTTTGCTCATCTACTTCTCAATCATGGGTATAGATCCATGGCGGATTGTGGATAATTGAATTCCAATCTCTTGGCAACTCAATTTCTCTCAACACAATCAATTGCCACTCTCGTGATCTAATTAGTCATGAGAAGAGGTGAAGTTCAAATTTCTAATCCAAAGCCACACAACTTCCAGGATCTCAAATAAGGGAGGTTACATCTCATATACCAACCCAAAGTATATTGATCAAATAAATTGTGAAAGGAGAACTCCAAACTGAATTATATGGATTCTTTCTCAAGTTCACCATACAATTCATGTAGA
This sequence comes from Arachis hypogaea, assembly GCF_003086295.3. Classification (NCBI taxonomy): domain Eukaryota; kingdom Viridiplantae; phylum Streptophyta; class Magnoliopsida; order Fabales; family Fabaceae; genus Arachis; species Arachis hypogaea. Next base: position 87,012,236 of record NC_092039.1, read on the forward strand.
TTCAATCCTTCTCTCGAATGTAATTGAATCTGTGAAGAACAAGAGTTCCCTCTTGGATGAACCACTTGAATTGAGAAAGAAAAGATTAGTTGTCAACCCATTCAAATAAACAGAGCTCCTCCCCTTAATGAAAGTGGGGTTTAGTGAATCATTGCTCTAAATTCAACAACAATTGCAAAAGTAGACAATAAAATTAAGTAGTCAAGAAATGAAGAATGAAGAAGAAGTTCTTAAAAACTGAAAGTTGAAAGTTGCAAGAAAAACAAAATAGCTTTCTGGTATCCTCCCGAAAGTGAAGAATGATGTAAAAGTTCAAGTACTGGAGTGAAATGTTAAAGTATAAAGTAAAAGTCTCTAAGAAGTGGAAGAAGTCCTCCAAGTACAAAATTCTACTCTATTTATACTACTCCTAAAACTCATTTGGAGGTTCTAAATTGGGTTGGCAATGTGGGCTTTTCCATTGTTAAGTTCCTGGTCCAATGAAGGAAGTATTCCCCTTTGAAGAGAGTGTAGAGAGCAAGAGCAAGTCCTCATCAATCCTGGCCCAATCTGGGCGTTACTGGAAAACACACCAGCTTTATACATGTTGGCAACGTGTAAGGAATTTCTTGGGCACCAGGCTTGGTGTTTGGGCGTTGCCGGCCCAAGTTGTTGCTAAACACTTGGCCCTTTCTGAACTCAGTTTTGATGCCCAAAGTTGCCTCTGGTTTGAGCTTTAATTTTGTGCTTCACTATAAACTATTATACATGGTTGGAAAGCTTTGAATGTCTGCTTTCCAACGCAACTGAAAGCACTTCAATTGGATCTCTGTAGCTCAAGTTATGTTCCATTGAAAAAGACATGGTCAGGCTGCCTGGGCGTTTTTGGTGAACACGCCCGTGCCATAGTGTTCAGATTCTGAAGCTCTAAATGAAGCCAGATTTTGAAACTTCAAATGAATGCCAACCCCATACTATGATATATGGTTGGAAAGCTCTGGATGTTTACTTTCCAATGCCGTTGAGTGTGCACCATTTGAAGCTCTAAAGCTCAAGATATAGTCCATGGAAGGTGAAGAGGTCAGCTGGCCTTACTACAGGTTGATACCATGTTCATCTATGTACTTTCTGGGCAAGTTTCCTCCATCAAATTTAGTGTCCACCATGTAGTTCCATATATTCTTGGAAATCTCTTGATTTCCACTTTCCAATGCTACTGGAATCACCTCATTTGGAGTTCTCTAGCTCAAGATATACTCCTTTGAAGAGGACAAGGTCAGGCTGCCTGACGTTGTTGCCCAAGTTGTTGGCAAAACACGCCAGCAACAATGCTCGTCCTTCTTCTCTGGTGGCTTCCTGGCGTTGTTGCCCAAGTTATTGGCAAAACACGCCAGCAACAATGTGCAACCCTTCTCCTCCATTTTGTATGGGCGTTGTTGCCCAAGTTGTTGGCAAACACGACAGTGACAACGCCCCTCCTCTACTCTCAACTCCATTTCCTTGTTTTTGGGGGCCTAAAGATGACTCTGATTTGAGCTTCCATTTTATGCTACATTATGGACTATTATATATCGTTAGAAAGCTCTGGATGTCAGCTTTAAACACAACTGGAAGCATGTCAATTGGATCTCTATGGATCAAGTTATGCATCCTTGAAGAAGGTAAGGTCAAGCTGCCAACTCTGCTGAATACACACTAGCACGTTGCCAACTTGGTTTCCAAGTTGCCAACGTGCTGCTCCTCTTGGCTACACCTAAATGGGCATTGCCAACTTGGTCTCCAAGTTGCCAACTTGCTGTTCCTCCTTGCTCCAAGATTTCCTTGCTCCATTGTCTTCTTGCTTCATCACCTAACATAAACCAAAGAATTTTCCTCAAAGTTTTGCCATCTTATGCATTAATTTTCAAGGGAATCATTCACATCAACTTGCATATAAGCTTCTTGAATCATTTGCATAGATTATGCCAGATTTCACTTAGTTCTTGGTTCATGAATGCATGGAGGAAAAACTCACAAAATTGCTCATTTATTTCAAAGAAAGTGAATGAAACTAAGCTAAAGCTAACTAAACTAACTAGTTAAAGTAGCAAATATGCGAATGCATCAAAGAGATTTCTTGCATTTTAATTTTCCTTTCCTTGCATTTAATTTCCTTTGACTTTAATTGCTTTGATGTTTAATTCCTTGCATGCTTGTTTTATTTCTTGCTATTTACACTCTTTGTCTCTCTTGCATTCCCAATCCTCATTTCCCTCATAGCCAATAATTGAGCACCTTAATTGCGACTCCTAGGGAAGATGACCTGGGACTTAAAACTCCCAGTTTATATTTGTTTTGAATCTTGACATCCTTTGGGTTAACATTTGATTGACGATGAATGGTTGGGTTTGGACTATACTTGCAACGGACAAATCCATTTTTAGTGTGAAAATCCAAACTTATGCTTTTGGTCATCATCAAATTTGGCGGCATTGTCGGGGAGTTGCAATGGTGTTGTTATTGGCTATTGTACATATGTGAATATTGCGAATAACTTATTTTTGGTTGATTGTACATATGTTGCTTGCTCATTTTTGGACATTGGGAATATGTTAATATGTGAATAGTTTGTTTTTGATTGGGTGCTTGTTTTTTCTAGTCTTAAGAGTTCATTTTATTCGTTCTTATTACCTTTGGTTTTTATTTCCTTTTTATCCTATGAATTCTCACCCATTGCACTGTGAGTCTTGTTGCTATTGTGTTATAGGAATTGGGAATCTCAAATGCTTGTTACCTAGATAAAATGAAACGAATTCACAACAAGATTTGGGTGCACAAGCTTTGGAATCTCAAAAGCCTTGGAGAATACAATCTTGGGCAGGATTTTAAAGAGGTTTGATGAGAGCTCTCCATAAGTCCAACTTAAGGACAATAAACCAAAGTGCTAGGTGGGAGACACCCCACCATGGTAACATTGTTCCAACACTTCTCTTTGTTTATAATTTGCCTTAATTGCATTTTTATTTGTCTTGGTTAGTTTAGAATTAGTTTAATTTTGAGTTTAGTAGGTTAATTTGCATGGGGGTCATGAAATTTTGAAAGTTTGAAGGTTTGGGGTTGAGATTTTGATTGAGCTAAGGTTGAGTACCTTAGAAATTTCAAAGAAAAAATTTGGAAAATAGGGCATCTGTGCGTGCGCACACAACTTCTATTTTCTGCATCCTATGTGTGCGCACCGACCTGTGCGCATGCACACTAATGATTATGCCGTCTGTTTGCAACGCCAGCACAGCTTGTGTGCGTGAACCCCTTATCTTTTCGCTTCTGTGCATGCGCATGGAGCTGTGTGCGCACGCGTACATGACATTTTCCCTGTTTAAAAAAAAAACGAGTCCTCTGTGCGTGCGCACAGACCTATGAGTTAACATTAAAACTGGACTCCTAGGGAAGACGACCCGGGACTTAAAACTCCCGGTTTATATTTGTTTTGAATCGTGATATCCTTTGAGTTAACACTTGATTGATGATCAATGGTTGGGTTTGGACTATACTTGTAACGGACAAATTCCATTTTTAGTGTGAAAATCCAAACCTATGCTTTTGGTCATTGTCACCATACTAGAGCACTTCTAAACAACCAAAATCATAAAATTACTCAACACCAATAACCAAACTCGAATTTGAGAAGAAAAATGAAAACTGGGTAGAGTACAGTAGAATACTGATGAGCGGATAATTTATACGCTTTTTGGCATTGTTTTTAGATAGTTTTTAGTAAGTTTAAGCTACTTTTAAAGATGTTTTCATTAGTTTTTATGTTAAATTCACATTTCTGGACTTTACTATGAGTTTGTGTGTTTTTCTGTGATTTCAGGTAAATTCTGACTGAAATTGAGGGATTTGAGCAAAACTCTGAAGAAGGCTGACAAAAGGACTGCTGATGCTGTTGGAATCTGACCTCCCTGCACTCGAAATGGATTTTCTGGAGCTACAGAACTCCAATTGGCGCGCTCTCAACGGCGTTGGAAAGTAGACATCCAGGGCTTTCCAGCAATATATAATAGTCCATACTTTATTCGAAGAATGACGACGTAACTTGGCGTTGAACGCCAAGTTCATGCTGCTATCTGGAGTTAAACGCCAGAAAAACGTCATGATTCGGAGTTGAACGCCCAAAACACGTCATAACTCGGAGTTCAACTCCAAGAGAAGCCTTAGCTCGTGGATTGATCAAGCTCAGCCCAAACATACACCAAGTGGGCCCCGGAAGTGGATTTATGCATCAATTACTTACTCATGTAAACCCTAGTAGCTAGTCTAGTATAAATAGGATAAGTTACTATTGTATTAGACATCTTTGGTCTCAGTTTTGTTTTATTCTTCATCTTAGGAGATCATTGATCACGTTAGGGAGGCTGGCCATTCGGCCATGCCTGAACCTTTTGCTTATGTATTTACAACGGTGGAGTTTCTGCACACCATAGATTAAGGGTGTGGAGCTCTGCTGTACCTCAAGTATTAATGCAATTCTATTATCTTTTATTCAAATCTCTCTTATTCTTATTCCAAGATATTCATTCGTACCCAAGAACATGATGAATGTGATGATAAGTAACCCTCATTATCATTCTCACTTATGAACGCGCGTGATTGACAACCACTTCCGTTCTACATGCAACAGAGCTTGAATGCGTATCTCTTAGATTCCCCAACAGAATCTTCGTGGTATAAGCTAGATAGATGGCGGCATTTATGAGGATCCGGAAAGTCTCACCTTGTCTGTGGTATTCCGAGTAGGATCCTGGGAATCCGGAAAGTCTAACCTTGTCTGTGGTATTCCGAGTAGGATTCCGGTAATGAATGACTGTGACGTGCTTCAAACTTGCAAGTGCTGGGCGTTAATGACAGACGCAAAAGAATCAAGGGATTCTATTCCAGTAGGAGCGGAAACCAACCAGTGATTAGCCGTACTGTGACAGAGTGCGTGAGCATTAGTTTTCACTGCGAGGATGGGATGTAGCCATCAACCATGGGTGATGCCTCCAGACGATTAGCCGTGCGAGTGACAGCCGCATAGGATCATTTTCCCGAGAGGATTGAAAGTAGCCACCGCTGATGGTGAACCCCTATACAAAGCTTGCCATGGAAAGGAGTAAGAAGGATTGAGTAGAAGCAGTAGGAGAGCAGGCGTCCGTGAGCCATGCAGCATCTCCATTCGCTTATCTGAAATTCCCACCAATGAATCTGCATAAGTCTTCTATCCTTTTTATAATCTATTCTCTTATTTTTATTTTCGAAATCCATAAACCAATTTAATCTGCCTGACTGAGATTTGCAAGGTGACTATAGCTTGCTTCATACCAACAATCTCTGTGGGATCGACCCTTACTCACGTAAGGTATTACTTGGACGACCCAGTACACTTGCTGGTTAGTTGAATGGAGTTGTGATCACACGTGCCATTACCAGGGATCATTAAAGATCCCAGTTCATCATACCATGATCTCTTTGGTGTATTTTTGAAAGAGCCATTAGATAAATCTCATGCAAATACCAAGAGAGAGTACAACTTTAAGGATCACAATTTCGTCCACCAAGTTTTTGGCGCCGTTGCCGGGGATTGTTCGAGTATGGACAACTGACGGTTCATCTTGTTGCTCAGATTAGGTAATTTTCTTTTCAAAAACTTTTTCAAAATTTTTCTTTTCTTTTTTGTTTTTCTAAACTTTATTTTCGAAAAATTTAATAAAAATACAAAAAAATTAGAAAATCATAAAAATCAAAAATATTTTGTGTTTCTTGTTTGAGTATTGTGTTAATTTTAAAGTTTGGTGTCAATTGCATGTTTTTAAAATTTTTCTTGCATTTTTCGAAAATCCCATGCATTCATAGTGTTCTTCATGATCTTCAAGTTGTTCTTGACAAGTCTTCTTGTTTGATCTTGATGATTTCTTGTTTTGTGTTGTTTGTTGTTTTTCATGTGCATTTTTGCATTCATAATTTTCAAGCATTAAAAATTTCTAAGTTTGGTGTCTTGCATGTTTTCTTTGCATCAAAAATTTTTCAAAATTATGTTCTTGATGTTCATCATGATCTTCATAGTGTTCTTGGTGTTCATCTTGACATTCATAGCATTCTTGCATGCATCTTGTGTCTTGATCCAAAATTCTCATGTTTTGGGTCACTTTTGTGTTTTTCTTTAAAAATTTAAAAATCAAAAATATCTTTTCCTTATTTCCCTCCAAAATTTCGAAATTTTGGGTTAACTTGGTCAAAAAATTTTCAAAATTAGTTGTTTCTTACCAGTCAAGTCAAAATTTCAAATTTTAAAAAAAATCTTATCTTTTTAAAATCTTTTTCAAAAATCATATCTTTTTCATTTTTTTTATAATTTTCGAAAATTTCAAAAAATCTTTTTCAAATTATTTTCAAAATCTTTTTCCTATCTTTTATATCTAATTTTCGAAAATTAACTAACAAGTAATGTGATTGGTTCAAAAATTTGAAGTTTGTTACTTTCTTGTTAAGAAAGGTTCAATCTTTAAGTTCTAGAATCTTATCTTGTAGTTTCTTGTTAGTTAAGTAATTTTAAAAATTAAATCTTTTTCAAAATATCTTTTTCTTAAAAATCTTTTTATCTTTTTATCTTATCTTTTTCAAAAACTTTATCTTTTTCAAAATTTGATTTCAAATCTTTTTCAATCAACTAACTAACTTTTTGTTTATTTCTTATCTTTTTCAAAACCACCTAACTACTTTTCCCTCTCTAATTTTCGAAAATTCTCCCTCTATTTTTCAAAAAAAAAATTCTTTTTATTTTAAATTTTAATTTTAATTATATTTTGTCTTTGATTTTCGAAAATTACTAACCCCTTTTTCAAAATTATTTTCGAAAATTTCTCTTCTCTTCTCTTATTCTATTTAATTATTTAATTACTAACACTTCTCTTCACCTCTCTTCATCCAAAAATCCGAATCCATCCTTCTTCTTTCCTCTACCCCTTTCTTCTTCTACTAACATAAGGGAATCTCTATACTGTGACATAGAGGATTCCTCTTTCTTTTCTTGTTTTCTTCTCTTTCATATGAGCAGGAACAGGGAAAAAGGCACTCTTGTTGAAGTTGATCCAGAACCTGAAAGGACTCTGAAGAGAAAATTAAGAGAAGCTAAACTACAATAATCCAGAAACAACCTTTCAGAAATTTTCGAACAAGAGAAAGAGATGGCAGCCGTAAATAATAATAATAATAATGCAAGGAGAATGCTTGGTGACTTCACAAAGCCAACATCCAAGTTTGATGGAAGAAGCATCTCCATTCCTGCCATTGGAGCCAATAACTTTGAGCTTAAGCCTCAACTAGTTGCTTTAATGCAACAAAACTGCAAGTTTTATGGACTTCCATCTGAAGATCCTTATCAGTTTTTAACTGAGTTCTTGCAGATCTGTGAGACTGTAAAGACGAATGGAGTTGATCCTGAAGTCTACAGAATCATGCTTTTCCCTTTTGCTGTAAGAGACAGAGCTAGAATATGGTTGGATTCACAACCTAAGGATAGCCTGGACTCCTGGGATAAGCTGGTCACTGCCTTCTTGGATAAATTCTTTCCTCCTCAAAAGCTGAGTAAGTTGAGAGTGGATGTTCAAACCTTCAAACAAAAAGATGGTGAATCCCTCTATGAAGCTTGGGAAAGATATAAGCAGTTGACCAAAAGATGTCCATCTGACATGTTTTCAGAATGGACCCTATTTGATATATTCTATTATGGTCTCTCTGAATTTTCGAAAATGTCATTGGACCATTCTGCAGGTGGATCTATTCACCTAAAGAAAACGCCTGAAGAGGCTCAAGAACTCATTGACATGGTTGCAAACAACCAGTTCATGTATACCTCTGAGAGGAATTCCGTGAATAATGGGATACCTCAGAAGAAAGGAGTTCTTGAAATTGATGCTCTGAATGCCATATTGGCTCAGAACAGAGTGTTGACTCAACAGGTCAACATGATCTCTCAAAATCTGAATGGATTGCAACATGCATCAAACAGCACTAGAGAGGCAGCTTCTGAAGAAGCTTATGATCCTGAAAACCCTGCCATGGCAGAGGTTAATTACATGGGTGAACCTTATGGAAACACCTATAACCCATCATGGAGAAATCATCCAAATTTCTCCTGGAAGGATCAACAGAAGCCTCAACAAGGCTTTAACAATGGTGGACGCAATAGGCTGAGTAATAGTAAGCCATATCCATCATCTTCTCAGCAACAGACAGAGAATTCTGAACAAAATACTTCTAATTTAGCCAATATAGTCTCTGATTTGTCAAAGGCCACTTTCAGTTTCATGAATGAAACCAGATCTTCCATTAGAAATTTGGAGGCACAAGTGGGCCAGCTGAGTAAGAAAGTTATTGAAACTCCTCCCAGTACTCTCCCAAGCAATACAGAAGAAAATCCAAAAGGAGAGTGCAAGGCCATTGATTTAATCAAAGTGGCCGAATGCATAGGGGAGGAGGAGGACGAAAATCCTAGTGAGGAAGACCTCCTGGGATGTCCTTCAAGCAAGAAGGAGTTTCCTATTAAGGATCCTGAGGAATCTGAGGCTCATACAGAGACCATAGAGATTCCACTAAACCTCCTTCTGCCATTCATGAGCTCTGAAGACTATTCATCCTCTGAAGAGGATGAAGATGTGACTGGAGAGCAAGTTGCTCAATATTTAGGAGCTATCATGAAGCTGAATGCCAAGCTGTTTGGTAATGAGACTTGGGAAAGTGAACCTCCCTTGCTCATTAGTGAACTAGATACTTGGATTCAGAAAACTCTACCTCAAAAGAAACAAGATCCTGGCAAGTTCTTAATACCTTGCACCATTGGCACCATGAGCTTTGAAAAAGCTCTATGTGATCTTGGGTCAGGGACAAATCTGATGCCACTCTCTGTAATGGAGAAACTAGGGATCATTGAGGTACAACCTGCCTTGTTCTCATTACAACTGGCAGACAAGTCAGTAAGACAAGCTTATGGAATAGTAGAGGACGTGCTAGTAAAGGTTGAAGGCCTTTACATCCCTGCTGATTTCATAATCCTAGACACTAGGAAGGAAGATGATGAATGCATCATCCTAGGAAGACCTTTCCTAGCCACAGCAGGAGCTGTGATAGATGTCAATAGAGGTGAGCTAGTCCTTCAATTGAATGGGGACTACCTTGTGTTTAAGGCACATGGCCATCCCTCTGTGACAAAAGAGAGTAAGCATGAAGAGCTTCTCTCAGTTCAGAGTCAAGAAGAACCCACACAGTCAAACTCTAAGTTTGGTGTTGTGAGGCCACAACCAAACTCTAAGTTTGGTGTTCAAACCCCATATCCAAACTCTAAGTTTGGTGTTGGGACTACACACAAAAATTGACCTGATCATCTTGTGGCTCCATGAGAGCCACTGTCAAGCTATTGACATTAAAGAAGCGCTTGTTGGGAGGCAACCCAATTTTATTTATCTAATTTTATTTTATTTTGTTTCTTTGTTATTTTTGTGTTTAATTAGGTACATGATCATGAGGAGGCACGAAAAAAATCAAAAAAATTAAAAACAGAGTCAAAAAACAGAAGAAAAAAATTTTTCACCCTGGAGGACGCACGGGCTGGCGTTCAACACCAGTAAGGTGCATCTGGCCGGCGTTCAACGCCAGAACAGAGCACCATTCTGGCGCTGAACGCCAGAAACAAGCAACATCCTGGCGCTGAACGCCAGGAATGTGCCCAGAGAGGACAAACTGGCGCTGAACGGCAGTAACAAGCATGAAACTGGCGTTCAACGCCAGAAACATGCATTACATGGGCGTTGAACGCCCAGAACGTGCACCAATGGGCGTTTAAACGCCAGAATGATGCACGAAGGCATTTTACATGCCTATATGGTGAAGGAATGGTATTTCTTTTCACCTCAGGATCTGTGGACCCCACAGGATCCCCACCTACCTCGCCCTCTCTCTCTCCATTCATGGTCATTCCTTCTATTTTCATTCACCACCTACATCTATCCACTCTTCCCCATACACCCCACCTACCTTTACAATTCAACTTCTCTTTCCCACCCAATCCCACCCATATAGCCGAATCCATCTCCCCTCACTCACCTCCATTTTCTTCTTCTTCTTCTTCCTCTCTTCTTTCTTCTCTTGCTCGAGGGCGAGCAATTTTTTAAGTTTGGTGTGGTAAAAGCATAGCTTTTTTTGCTTTTCCATTACCATTAATGGCACCTAAGGCCAGAGAAACCTCAAAGGGAAGACAAAAGCTTCAACCTCTGAGTCTTGGAAGATGAAAAAAATATAAGCCGTCATAGCTCAGTGGTAGAACATGTGGCTGCAAATCAAGAGATCCCTGAGATACCTCAGGGAATAAGTTATCCTCCACACAAATATTGGAAGCAACTAAGGGTGGAACATTATGAACACTCCATCATTCTCCAAGAAATAAGAGAAGATCAAAGAGCAAGGAGGGAGGAGCAACAAAGGCAAGGAAGAGACATAGAGGAGCTCAAAAAGCACCATTGGACCTTCAAGAAGGCGCCACCCTCACTCAGGTGGATTCATTCCTTGTTCTTATTTCTTTCTGTTTTCAGTTTTTTTTTGTTGTGTTTATCTATGTTTTGTGTCTTTACTTCATGATCATTAGTATGTAACCATGCCTTAAAACTATGAATAAAATCCATTAATCCTTCACCTCTCTTAAATAAAAAATGTTTTAATTCAAAAGAACAAGAAGTACACAAATTTTGAATTCATCCTTGAATTTAATTTAATTATATTGATGTGGTGATAATACTTTTTGTTTTCTGAATGAATGATTGAACAGTGCATATGTCTTTTGATATTGTTGTTTATGAGTGTTAAAATTGTTGGTTCTTGAAAGAATGATGAACAAAGAGAAATGTTATTGATGATCTGAAAAAAATCATGAAATTGATTCTTGAAGCAAGAAAAAGCAGTGAAAAAGCAAAAGCTTGTGAAAAAAAAAATGGCGAAAAAAAATAAAGAAAAAGAAAAAGCAAGCAGAAAAAGCCAATAGCCCTTAAAACCAAAAGGCAAGGGTAGCAAGGATCCAAGGCTTTGAGCATCAATGGATAGGAGGGCCCAAGGAAATTAAATCCAGGCCTAAGCAGCTAAATCAAGCTGTCCCTAACCATGTGCTTGTGTCATGAAGGTCCAAGTGAAAAGCTTGAGACTGAATGGTTAAAGTCATGATCCAAAGCAAAAGGGTGTGCTTAAGAGCTCTGGACACCACTAACTGGGGACTCTAGCAAAGCTGAGTCACAATCTGAAAAGGTTCACCCAGTTATGTGTCTGTGGCATTTGTGTATCCGGTGGTAATACTGGAAAACAAAGTGCTTAGGGCCACGGCCAAGACTCATAAGTAGCTGTGTTCAAGAATCAACATGCTTAACTAGGAAAGTCAATAACACTATCCGAAATTCTAAGTTCCTAGAGAAGCCAATCACTCTAAACTACAAAGGAAAAAGTGAGATGCCAAAACTATTCAGAAGCAAAAAGCTACAAGTCCCGCTCATCTAATTAAATTAATATTCATTGATATTCTGGAATTTATAGTATATTCTCTTCTTTTATCCTATTTGATTTTCAGTTGCTTGGGGACAAGCAACAATTTAAGTTTGGTGTTGTGATGAGCGGATAATTTATACGCTTTTTGGCATTGTTTTTAGATAGTTTTTAGTAAGTTTAAGCTACTTTTAGGGATGTTTTCATTAGTTTTTATGTTAAATTCACATTTCTGGACTTTAATTTGAGTTTGTGTGTTTTTCTGTGATTTCAGGTAAATTCTGACTGAAATTGAGGGATTTGAGCAAAACTCTGAAGAAGGCTGACAAAAGGACTGCTGATGCTGTTGGAATCTGACCTCCCTGTACTCGAAATAAATTTTCTGGAGCTACAGAACTCCAATTGGCGCGCTCTCAACGGCGTTGGAAAGTAGACATCCAGGGCTTTCCAGCAATATATAATAGTCCATACTTTATTCGAAGAATGACGACGTAACTTGGCGTTGAACGCCAAGTTCATGCTGCTATCTGGAGTTAAACGCCAGAAAAACGTCATGATTCGGAGTTGAACGCCCAAAACACGTCATAACTCGGAGTTCAACTCCAAGAGAAGCCTTAGCTCGTGGATTGATCAAGCTCAGCCCAAACATACACCAAGTGGGCCCCGGAAGTGGATTTATGCATCAATTACTTACTCATGTAAACCCTAGTAGCTAGTCTAGTATAAATAGGATAAGTTACTATTGTATTAGACATCTTTAGTCTCAGTTTTGTTTTATTCTTCATCTTAGGAGATCATTGATCACGTTAGGGAGGCTGGCCATTCGGCCATGCCTGAACCTTTTGCTTATGTATTTACAACGGTGTAGATTAAGGGTGTGGAGCTCTGCTGTACCTCAAGTATTAATGCAATTCTATTATCTTTTATTCAAATCTCTCTTATTCTTATTCCAAGATATTCATTCGTACCCAAGAACATGATGAATGTGATGATAAGTAACCCTCATTATCATTCTCACTTATGAACGCGCGTGATTGACAACCACTTCCGTTCTACATGCAACAGAGCTTGAATGCGTATCTCTTAGATTCCCCAACAAAATCTTCGTGGTATAAGCTAGATAGATGGCGGCATTTATGAGGATCCGGAAAGTCTCACCTTGTCTGTGGTATTCTGAGTAGGATCCTGGGAATCCGGAAAGTCTAACCTTGTCTGTGGTATTCCGAGTAGGATTCCGGTAATGAATGACTGTCACGTGCTTCAAACTTGCAAGTGCTGGGCGTTAGTGACAGACGCAAAAGAATCAAGGGATTCTGTTCCAGTAGGAGCGGGAACCAACCAGTGATTAGCCGTACTGTGACAGAGTGCGTGAGCATTAGTTTTCACTGCGAGGATGGGATGTAGCCATCAACCATGGGTGATGCCTCCAGACGATTAGCCGTGCGAGTGACAGCCGCATAGGATCATTTTCCCGAGAGGATTGAAAGTAGCCACCGCTGATGGTGAACCCCTATACAAAGCTTGCCATGGAAAGGAGTAAGAAGGATTGAGTAGAAGCAGTAGGAGAGTAGGCGTCCGTGAGCCATGCAGCATCTCCATTCGCTTATCTGAAATTCCCACCAATGAATCTGCATAAGTCTTCTATCCTTTTTATAATCTATTCTCTTATTTTTATTTTCGAAATCCATAAACCAATTTAATCTGCCTGACTGAGATTTGCAAGGTGACTATAGCTTGCTTCATACCAACAATCTCTGTGGGATCGACCCTTACTCACGTAAGGTATTACTTGGACGACCCAGTACACTTGCTGGTTAGTTGAATGGAGTTGTGATCACACGTGCCATTACCAGGGATCATTAAAGATCCCAGTTCATCATACCATGATCTCTTTGGTGTATTTTTGAAAGAGCCATTAGATAAATCTCATGCAAATACCAAGAGAGAGTACAACTTTAAGGATCACAATTTCGTCCACCAAATACTCACCACAAAACTAAGATAGAATTGTAGAGGATGAGAAGAGTGATACATGGCCGCAAATGGCTCGTCAATCAGAGTTCCGGAGAGAAAGTTATGGTGATTTGAAGTTTGGGAAGCTAGGTTTTCTTTCTCTCTTCTCTCTATCCGTCCCCTCTCTCATTTCCTATGGTAAATGAGCTGAAATGCTCATAACTAATGTTTTTATATGTTAGGTCTTGGGCCCGGTTCACTTGGTTTAACCCGTTGACCCAATTTTGGGCCAAAACCTTTAATATTAGAGTTTTAAATTGTATTTTAAATATTTCTATCTTCCCAAATTATAAATTCTTATTTCTTAAAATTATTCACTTCTAGTTAATTTTCTCAGCCACAGTACCGGTAGATCGCAAGCGGTACTGCCGGTCAAATTTCCAATATGCATTTTTATTCAGAAAACTATATTTTCCGACTCAGAAAAATTCACTGAGTCCAAATATCATATTTAAATTATCAAATTCCAATTTTTAAATTTTTCTAACCATATTCGCTCCTATTTAATTTATTATTTAATTAGTTATAGTTTGAACGGGTTTTACATTCTACCCCCCTAATAGAAATTTTCGCCCTCGAAAATTCCATCCACCACCACGAGTACGTGAGCGTAGCCTGCCTTTATATCCAACGTATAGTAGTACCAAGGTCTTTTTATCTAGCATGTTTCCGTTGCTGCGCTCTGATTAATTTATTTCCGAGGATCTCGATCATTCATCCAATGCCGACCAATAGCCTCGTTCATTACTTTCATCATCTCATCAACTCACATTTTATTAAATCTCAAATCATGTAATCAATAATATCACCATCATCATTAATCATAGTCATCATCCCCCATCACTATAATCAACCAAAAATCATCACCATACCTTAATCATACTCCATCCTTATTCCCTCTCTCTGTCAAGCCAATTACCACTAATCACAGCTCAACTCCAAGCATAACCTCCGGCCTTACTTTCTTATTCCCAAACCCTCGAATTTATATATAAATTGCTGTTTTAAAGTCTTTGACTAATTAATCAAAACTCTCTTTGTTTTTAGAAATCAAATGAGTTTGAAATAACAAGTTAACAAAATCATAAGAATCTGATTTTCTTTAATAATCTATAAAAGCATTTGAAACACAACTCTTTTGTTAAAGTTTCTCAAATAAAAAATCATTTTTAAAACCATAACCAACATTCTTTCAAATTCTTGGGAAAATTTCGACAGCACCTCCCCTAAAACCTGGAGTTTGCCACCCGTCACGGGTCCCCTCCTTTCAACCTCAACTCAATCAAAACCAACATTTCAAATCAACATATCCAAATCCATCATTTTGGACCATTCCTTATCTATTTAAATCAAAGGAAACTAAAACTCACGGATTCAATCCGTTTTACCAAAAATCCAGAAATCAACCAATTAAATAACAAACACAACATATCAATCTCAATAGAAAATCGTTTACATCACAAGCATTTATCCATTTGTATTAATCTGCTAAACTTATCTGGTGGCTGTATTGAGCCTTCTATAGTCAATACACATACGCCACCCTGTAACTGTTCTTGTAGGAACCAGTTCATTTTTTTCATTATGAATCACTGTCATGCCTCCTTTCTTAGGGACAACTTGGACAGGGCTCACCCAGGGGCTGTCAGAAATAGGATAAATAATCACAGCCTCTAGTAATTTAGTGACCTCTTTCTGCACCACTTCTTTCATAGCTGGATTCAGCCGCCTTTGTGGTTGAACCACTGGCTTGGCGTCATCCTCCAGTAGGATCTTGTGCATGCATCTGGCTGGGCTAATGCCCTTAAGATCACTGATGGACCACCCAAGAGCTGTCTTGTGTGTCCTTAGCACTTGAATTAGTGCTTCCTCTTCCTGTGGCTCTAAGGTAGAGCTTATAATTACAGGAAAGGTATCACCTTCTCCCAGAAATGCATATTTCAGGGATGGTGGTAATGGTTTGAGTTCGGGTTTTGGAGGTTTCTCTTCTTCTTGAGGGATTTTCAGAGGTTCTATTATCTTTTCTGATTCCTCCAAATCAGGCTGAACATCTTTAAAGATGTCCTCTAGCTCTGATTCGAGACTCTCAGCCATATTGATCTCTCTTACCAGAGAGTCAATAATATCAACACTCATGCAGTCATTTGGGGTGTCTGGATGTTGCATGGCTTTGACAACATTCAACTTAAACTCCTCCTCATTGACTCTCAAGGTTACTTCCCCTTTTTGGACATCAATGAGGGTTCGGCCAGTTGCTAGGAAAGGTCTTCCTAGAATGAGAGTTGCACTCTTGTGCTCCTCCATTTCCAGCACCACAAAGTCAGTAGGAAAGGCGAATGGCCCAACCTTGACAATCATGTCTTCAATCACTCCTGATGGGTATTTAATGGAGCCATCAGCAAGTTGAAGACATATCCTGGTTGGTTTGATTTCTTCAGTTAAACCAAGCTTTCTGATAGTAGATGCAGGTATTAGGTTGATACTTGCCCCAAGATCACATAAAGCTTGCTTGGTACAAGTACCTTCTAATGTGCATGGTATCATAAAGCTTCCAGGATCTTTAAGCTTCTCAGGTAAGCTTTTCAGGATGACTGCACTGCATTCTTCAGTGAGGTAAACTTTTTCAGTTTCCCTCCAATCCTTCTTATGACTTAAGATCTCTTTCATGAACTTAGCATAAGATGGTATTTGCTCAAGTGCTTCTGCAAACGGAATCTTTATTTCAAGAGTCCTGAGATAGTCTGCAAAGCGGGCAAATTGCTTATCCTGTTCCGCTTGGCGGAGTTTTTGGGGATAAGGCATTTTGGCTTTGTATTCCTCAACCTTAGTTGCTACAGGTTTATTACCTACAGAAGTGGGTTGGGAAGCCTTTTTAGAAGGGTTGTTATCAGCACTTGTATGTGACTGATCACCCACTGGCATTTGAATGCCAGGGGTGGAAGCTGGAGTGGCGTTAGACGCCATCTCCCCATTTGTTACTGGCGTTTGAACGCCAGAACCATGTTCCCTTTGGGCGTTCAACGCCGGATTCATGCTTGTTTCTGGCGTTGAACGCCAGGAATGAGCATGGTCTGGGCGTTCAGCGCCAGCATCATTCCTCTCTGGGCTCTGATTGTCCTCAGAGGGATTTTGAGTAGAGATCTATTCATTTCTTGGCTTCCTGCTGCTTTGAAGTGAGGTATTTAATGTTTTCCCACTTCTTAATTGAACTGCTTGGCATTTATCTGCTATTTGTTTTGACAGTTGCTTTTCTGTCTGCTTTAATTGCACTTCCATATTCCTGTTAGCCATTCTTGTTTCCTGTAATATTTCCTTGAATTCGGCTAGCTGCTGAGTTAGAAAGTCTAATTGCTGATTAAATTCATTAGCCTGATCCACCGGACTGAGTTCAGCAGTTACTGTTCTAGCTTCTTCTTTCATGGAAGATTCACTGTTTAGATATAGATGCTGATTTCTGGCAACTGTATCAATAAGCTCTTGAGCTTCTTCAATTGTTTTTCTCATATGTATAGATCCACCAGCTGAGTGGTCTAGAGAAATCTGAGCTTTTTCTGTAAGCCCATAGTAAAAGATGTCTAATTGCACCCATTCTGAAAACATTTCAGAGGGGCATTTTCTTAGCATCTCTCTGTATCTCTCCCAAGCATCATAAAGGGATTCATTATCTCCTTGTTTGAAGCCTTGGATGCTTAGCCTTAGCTGTGTCATCCGTTTTGGAGGGAAATAGTGATTCAGGAATTTTTCTGACAGCTGTTTCCATGTTTTTATGCTGTTCTTAGGCTGGTTATTTAACCACCTCTTAGCTTGATCTTTTACAGCAAATGGAAACAGTAATAATCTGTAGACATCCTGATCTACTTCCTTATCATGTACTGTATCAGCAATTTGCAGAAATTGTGCCAGAAATTCTGTAGGTTCTTCATGTGGAAGACCAGAGTACTGGCAGTTTTGCTGCACCATGATAATGAGCTGAGTATTCAGCTCAAAGCTACTAACTCCAATGGAGGGTATACAGATACTACTCCCATATGAAGCAGTAGTGGGGTTAGCATATGAACCCAGAGTCCTCTTGGACTGTTCATTACTACTTGCTTCCATATTGGATTACAAGAGATAATTTATATGTTGATTTTATTTATTTTATAAAAGTGGAATAAATAAAAACAAAATATATAAAAAGAATTTAAAAAATATTTTGTGAAAATTTTTCGAAAAATTTTGAAATTGAAATCTGAAATTTATATAAAAATTTCGAAAATGTAGTTTTAAAATTAGTTAGAAAAGATATATATATATATATATATATATTTTTGAATTTTATGATGAAAGAGAAAAACACACAAAAGGCACAAGACTCAAATTTTATAGATCTAATGCTCCTTATTTTCGAAAATTTTTGGAGGGAAAACACCAAGGAACACCAAACTTAAAAATTTTAAGATCAAGACACAAGAAAAACTCAAGAACACCTTGAAGGTTCACAAGAACACCACGAACAAAAGGAAGAACACCAAACTTAAAATTTTTAGAAAACTTTAATAAAATTTTCGAAAATTATAAAGAGATTAACAAGAAAACACCAAACTTAAAGTTTGGCACAAGATTAAATCCAAGAAAAATTATTTTTGAAAAAGGTTCCAAAGGGTATAACCAGTTATCAAGAACAACTTGAAGATCAAGGAAGAACCAAGAACGCTAACACGAGAATTCTAGAGAAAATATAAAATATGCAATTAACACCAAACTTAGAATAAGACACTAAACTCACGAAAAATTAACAATTAATTAGGAAAAATAATATTTTTGAAAAGAAATTTTTGAAAAGAAACTATCCTATCAAAATTTGATGACTCTATAACAACAAAAATAAATTATTCCTAATCTAAGAAATAAAATAAGCCTTCAATTGTTCAAACTCAATAATCCCCGGCAACGGCGCCAAAAACTTGGTGCACGAATTTGTAATTCGCACAACTAACCAGCAAGTGCACTAGGTCGTCCAAGTAATACCTTACGTGAGTAAGGGTCGATCCCACGGAGATTATTGGTTTGAAGCAATCAATGTTTATTTTATTAATCTTAGTCAGGAGGCCAATAAGGTTATTTGGATTTAATTGTAAGAAGTCAAAGTATTTAAAATTGTAAGAAGAATAAGAGAGACTCAAATCGTTACTTATTGTGCAGTAATGGGAAATATGTTGGAGTTTTGGAGATGCTTTGTCCTCTGACTTCAACTCTTCCTTGAAATCCTTCAACACACGCAAGGTTCCTTCCATGGCAAGCTCTATGTAGGGTGTCACCGTTGTCAGTGGCTACTTCCCATCCTCTCAGTGAAAACGTTCCTATGCTCTGTCACAGCACGGCTAATCATCTGTCGGTTCTCAATCAGGTTGGAGTAGAATCCATTGATTCTTTTGCGTCTGTCACTAACGCCCAACCTTCAGGAGTTTGAAGCACGTCACAGTCATTCAATCCCAGAATCCTACTCAGAATACCACAGACAAGGTTTAGACTTTCCGGATTCTCATGAATGCCGCCATCAATCCGGCTTATACCACGAAGATTCTGATTAAGGAATCTAAGAGATATTCATTCAATCTGATGTAGAACGGAGGTGGTTGTCAAGCACACGTTCATGGATTGAGGAAGGTGATGAGTGTCACGGATCATCACCTTCTTCATAATTAAGCGCGAATTAACATCTTAGATAAGAACAAGCGTGTTTGAATGGAAAACAAAGGAATTGTATTAAATCATCGAGACGCTGCAGAGCTCCTCACCCCCAACAATGGAGTTTAGAGACTCATGCCGTCAAAAAGTATGTAATTCAGATCTGAAAATGTCATGAGGTACAAGATAAGTCTCTAAAAGTTGTTTAAATAGTAAACTAGTAACCTAGGTTTACAGAAAATGAGTAAACAAAGATAATTGGTGCAGAAATCCACTTCTGGGGCCCACTTGGTGTGTGCTGGGGCTGAGACTAAAGCTATCCACGAGTAGAGGCCTTTCTTGGCGTTAAACTCCAGGTTATGACGTGTTTTGGGCGTTCAACTCCGGATCATGACGTTTTTCTGGCGTTTAACTCCAGACAGCAGCATGAACTTGGCGTTCAACGCCAAGTTACGTCGTCTATATTCGCGCAAAGTATGGACTATTATATATTTCTGGAAAGCCCTGGATGTCTACTTTCCAACGCCGTTGAGAGCGCGCCAATTGAACTCCTGTAGCTCCAGAAAATCCATTCCGAGTGCAGGGAGGTCAGGATCCAACAGCATCAGCAGTCCTTTTTCAGCCTAAGTCAGATTTTTGCTCAACTCCCTCAATTTCAGCCAGAAAATACCTGAAATCACAGAAAAATACACACACTCATAGTAAAGTCCAGAAATATGATTTTTGCCTAAAAACTAATATTATTCTACTAAAAACTAACTGAAACATGCTAAAATCTACATGAAATTACTCCCAAAAAGCGTATAAAATATCCGCTCATCACGTACGCGGCAGGTGCGCGTACGCGTGCTTTTTCCCTATAGTTGTATTGACGCGCACGCACGTAATGTGCATCAGCGTGGAGTGAATTGGGCTCGAGGCACAACGCTGGCCTAGGAGAGGCCCAACTCTCTGGAATATGGGTGATGATGTATCCTCTCATGGACGCGTGCGCGTGCATCGTGCACGCGCGTCCACCCTTTTTTTTTTAATTGCCTAAAAGCTCTAAATTTCCCAAGGACTCCCCATGGTGCCTACAACTCCTTATTTAGTCAAAATTACACACTTTCTAAAATGCAAGTTGGTTTTTGAGATTTATTCTATTTCTATTAAGCACACATACATGTTAATATGCTAGCAACTAATGTACACAAACATGCTAATTATGAAATGAAGACCTACCTACAATGGTAACTCAACTCACTTATTAAGCCGAATTGAAAGAGTATGGAAAGAGTTTAACATGGTGGGATGTTTCCCACCTAGCACTTTTAGTTAAAGTCCTTAAGTTGGACATTTGGTCGAGTCCTTGCTAGGGTGGCTTATGCTTAAACTCTTCTTCGAATCCCCACCAGTGTTTGCACTTCCAATAGCCTCCGGTATCCCAATTTAAACGTACAAGGCCTTCAAGGGGGCCTAAGCAAGTAACGAGGCCCTTAAGTTGATAGTGGTCTATGTATGTTCCGGGGTCCCATACTTTATTTGTCAACCCCTTTTTTTCTTGATCTTCATGCTTCCAATAGGGTGACAAACTTATTGAGTTCTCCTTGTAACTCCTACTCATCATCCTAATTCCTTTGAATTTGGTTGCACTCCACTTTTGAAGCTCAAAGTTTGATCTTCCATCCCTTATGCTCCTTGATTCAAATTGTCCACCAACATCTAATCCGTTCTTACTCTCTAGCCCACAAAGAGTTCTAAGTTGATCGTCCGTTTCTAGCAACGCATATTGATATGGGCCAAGAAAATTAAAGGATGAGATGGTTACCCACTCAATTTGTAATTGGGACGGCGACTTAGCAAGGAAGATATCCAATGGTCTTGACATTGTAGGTTCCACTTCCTTTGGCTCCTCCATGATGATTTCCATCTTTTGATAACTTTCTTTAAATTCTTCTTGTTTGCTAACTTCCTCCAAACCTTTATCATTGATCAAGTCATGTGTTGGAGGTTGCGCACCCTCCTCAACATTGATTTCACATTCGATGGGGGAAGCTTCAACAAGACCACCATTGTCACTTGATGTAGAGTTATTTTCGTTGATGGAACTTCCTTCTTGTTCAACCTCCTCTAGGTCTTCTTCCACTTCTTTATTTTCAACAATCTTCATTTCCTCCGCTTGTTGCAACATACGCTCCATTTCCTTGCACTCAACTTGAGACTCTAAAGTCTCCCTCATACCTCCCTCTTTGGTTGCTTTCTCACAATCACCCGTGAACTCATTTCGGTTGTGATATGAATCCCAAGAATCTATCTTTTGACGGATGGTTGCTTGAAGTCGATCCATTTCTTCCTTGAAACGATCCCTTAATTCTTGTTCTGCTTTACTAACATAAGTAGGATCATATTGCTCTTGGATTAATGGACATTGATATTCTTCCATGGAGGTTTGTGGCGGAGAGGGGAATTCATGATATGGTTGGAAAGGGGATTCATCAAAGCTTTGAGGTGGGAAGTCATTTTGGTCATTGGTAGAGGGTGAAATTATACGGGACGTAAATTCTTGGAGGGTAGAGGTGAAACTAGTGAAGGCTGTTTGGAGTTCTTCTTGCTCTTGAAGAATGATACCAAGTGTATCATTCATGGGGACTTGGGTTGGAGGGTAAAAATGTTGGAGTGGTGGTGATTCAAGGGTTGCTTGTTCATAATCGTCACAAGGGTATGCATAGGGGGAATATAGATTTGGATCATATGTAGGCAATTGGTGGAGATAAGATGTGGGTTGAGAATATGGTGCATAGAATGGTGGTGGTTGAGAGGTATAACCATGATAAGAGTCATCATATCCATAGGAATGATATGCATTATAGGAAGGATTACCATCATAGTAACTTGAAGGTGAAGGTTGCCATGATGATTGCTCATATGGATATGGCTCCCTTCCTAAGAATTCATCTCTCCCATAATGTGAGCCATCATTTAAGTTTTCATCGCCTACAAAATAGTCATAGTCATATCCAAAACCACAAGGACGAGAATTCATAGTGGTAAATAGGAACAAAACTAATAGAGATCTAAAACTAACAAAAGCTACCAAACAAACAAAAGACAAACATATTCACAATATTCACATATTTACATTAACCAAAAACATGGCACTCATGCGCATTCCCCGGCAACGGCGCCATTTTGACAAATGAATTTTTGCCGGTATAGAAATTATCAAGTAATCAATCGTAGTATAGTCTAAACCGACACAGAATCCATTATCAAAGTAATTCTACAATCTATAACCGAGAGTATTAGTCCCGAGTCGTTCTTCCCTAGGAATGCTACAAGGATGCATGTTATTGGTTAAGTGCTCTTTTGTGGCTTGAAGAGTGTGGCATAAAAGTGCTAATAAAAGAAAACAACAATCAATCAATATTAAAAGCCTTGGCCAAGGTTGAACATTGGAAGTTCCATCACTATAGTTTCCTTCAATTGTGATAACAAAGGAGTGTTGCTTCACTTAGTCAACCCCTAATTATAGAGGAAAGTCAAGTAAAAGTAACTAACTTGAGTTACAAGTCCTAGTCTTACCCTAGGGAAGTCTAGCTTTAGTGCACTCTAAGTCAATTAGCAATCCTCAATTCTTAATCAACAATTGACATCCATTATTCAAGTGTCTCCAATGAATCAACCACTAGGCCAAGTGAGGGGATACTACTCCATATCTAAAGTTGGCATTTTCTCAAACATTTGGAGGGCAAGAATGAAAGACATAGTAAAATTGAGAAAAGAATTAGAATCAAAGTGATTCAACACAAGAAATTAACAAGAATCAACAATGAATCAACAATGAAAATGAGATCTTCAATGAATTAATAGAATCCAAAACAACAAAGTTAAACCTAAGATCTATGAGAATTGAACAATTACAAACACTAATTGAGATTAGAGAAGAGGATCTACAACATGAACAAAGTAAATTGAGAGTTATACTAGATCTCACCAAGGAATGGTTGAGAATTGAGAAAATGAAGATGAATCCTAGAGAGAAGTTGGAGTTTCTCTCTCTACAAATGTAACTAACTAAAAAATATTTACCTAAGGATCTAAAGTTAGTCTATGGATGTGAATGTGTGTCAATCCCCTCCAATCCTTGGCTCTTATATGCATTTTGGCGCCAAAGTTGGTTGCTAAAGCCTCCCAAAATTGCCAGGCACGTGTTGCAATAAAAGAGTCACGTGCGGACTACGACGCGTGCGCGCACGGTACGCGTACGCGTCCCTGGCCTGCTTCGCAATGTGCGCGCGAGCGCCTTGTGCGCGTGCGCGTGCATGTCCTAGATCAATTCTTTGGCTTTTTTGTGCTTCTCTCCATTTGTATGCTTTCTTCCTTGCTTCCTTTGATCCATGTCTAGCCTATTTCAACCTGAGATTACTAGCAAACACATCAAGGCATCTTATAGAATCAAAGAGAAACTAGAATTCATCAAAATAAGGCTTAAAAAGCATGTTTTTACACTTAAGCACAAATATGGGAGAGATAACAAAACCATGCTAATTCATAGGCTAAATGTGACAAAAGGTTATCAAAATACTCTAAATTCAATGCAAAACAAACCGTCAAATAGGGGTTTGTCACTAATCTCCTAGGTTAAGGATAGGAGCTCTGCTCATTCCTATGGATTAATATAATTACTTTTGTAATTTAATATATGTTTGATTTCATTCTATGATGTATTTTCGTTCTTCATCCTGATGAATCTGAGGTGGAGCTGGCGTATGACCTCTTATTCTACATGAGTTCTTGAAAATCCTTGGCGGAATAGTATTGAGCTGCATCTTGAGAATGCATCACAAATCCCAATAAGTTATCGGGGCTAATTGAGATATCTGACATAAAATCTTATTTGTCATGAGTAATTGAGGTCTCTATGGTGCTAAGGCTAGAAAACTACCTAAAAACAATGCCAAAAAGCGTGTAAATTATCCGCTCATCACAACACCAAACTTAAATTGTTGCTTGTCCCCAAGCAACTGAAAATCAAATAGGATAAAAAGAAGTGAATATACTATAAATTCCAAAATATCAATGAATATTAATTCTAATTAGATGAGCGGGACTTGTAGCTTTTTGCTTCTGAACAGTTTTGGCATCTCACTTTTTCCTTTGAAGTTCAGAATGATTGGCTTCTCTAGGAACTTAGAATTTCGGATGGTGTTATTGATTCTCCTAGTTAAGTATGTTGATTCTTGAACACAGCTACTTATGAGTCTTGGCCGTGGCCCTAAGCACTTTGTTTTCCAGTATTATCACCGGATACATAAATGCCACAAACACATGACTAGGTGAACCTTTTCAGATTGTGACTCAGCTTTGCTAGAGTCCCCAGTTAGAGGTGTCCAGGGCTCTTAAGCACACTCTTTTGCTTTGGATCACAACTTTAACCACTCGGTCTCAAGCTTTTCACTTGGGCCTTCATGACACAAGCACATGGTTAGGGATAGCTTGGTTTAGCCGCTTAGACCTGGATTTTATTTCCTTGGGCCCTCCTATCCATTGATGCTCAAAGCCTTGGATCCTTTTTACCCTTGCCTTTTGGTTTTAAGGGCTATTGGCTTTTTCTGCTTGCTTTTTCTTTTTCTTTCTTTTTTTTCGAAAGCTTTTGTTTTTCACTGCTTTTTCTTGCTTCAAGAATCAATTTCATGATTTTTCAGATTATCAATAACATTTCTCTTTGTTCATCATTCTTTCAAGTGCCAATAGTTTTAACATTCATAAACAACAAGATAAAAAATATGCACTGTTTAAGCATTCATTCAGAAAACAAAAAGTATTGTCACCATATCAATATAATTAAACTAAATTCAAGGATAAATTCGGAATTCATGTACTTCTTTGTTCTTTTGAATTAGAAA
The DNA here is from genome assembly GCF_003086295.3 of Arachis hypogaea. Taxonomy (NCBI): domain Eukaryota; kingdom Viridiplantae; phylum Streptophyta; class Magnoliopsida; order Fabales; family Fabaceae; genus Arachis; species Arachis hypogaea. The sequence goes on from NC_092039.1 coordinate 87,037,318, forward strand.
CATTTTTCATTTAAGAGAGGTGAAGGATTAATGGAATTATTCATAACTTTAAGACATAGTTACTAAACACTAATGATCATGAAGTAGAGACACAAAACATAGATAACATATAATATAAAAACCAAACAGTAGAAAAGTAAGAACAAGGAATGAATCTACCTTAGTGGCGTCTTCTTCTTGAAGGACCAACAATGTCTTTAAGCTCTTCTATGTCCCTTCCTTGCCTTTGTTGCTCCTCCCTCATTGCTCTTTGATCTTCTCTTATTTCATGGAGAATGATGGAGTGCTTATGATGTTCCACCCTTAATTATTCCACATTGTAGCTCAAATCTTCTAGGGAAATGTTGAGTTGTTCCCAATAGTTGTTGGGAGGAAAGTGCATCCCATGAGGCATCTCAGCGATTTCTTGATGATGAGCTTCCTCATGCATCTCTTGAGATCTGTGGAAGGTCTCTCTTGCTTGCTCTATCTTCTTCTTAGTGATGGGCTTATCCTCTTCAATGAGGATGTCTCCTTCTATGATAACTCTAGCTGAGTAACATAGATGGCAAATAAGATGAGGAAAAGCTAGCCTTGCCATGGTGGAAGACTTTTCGGCTATTTTGTAGAATTCATGGGAGATGACTTCATGAACTTCTACTTCCTCTCCAATCATGATGTTATGAATCATGATGGCCCGATCCACGGTAACTTCAGATCGGTTGCTAGTGGGGATGATGGAGCGTTGAATGAACTCTAATCACCCTCTAGCCACTGGCTTGAGGTCCAGTCTTCTTAGTTGAACCGGCTTGCCTTTGGAGTCTCTTTTCCATTGAGCTCCTTCCACACATATGTCCATAAGGACTTGGTCCAACCTTTGATTAAAGTTGACCCTTCTAGTGTAGGGGCGTTCACCTCCTTGCATCATGGGCAAGTGGAATGCCAACCTCACATTTTCGGACTAAAATCTAAGTATTTCCCCCGAACCATTGTGAATAATTCTTTGGACTCGGATTCATACTTTGATCATGGTTCCTAGTGATCCATGCATTGGCATAGAACTCTTGAACCATTAAGATTCTGACTTGTTGCATGGGGTTGGTTAGGACTTTCCAACCTCTTCTTCGGATTTCATGTCGGATCTCCGGATACTCATTTTTCTTGAGTTTGAAAGGGACCACAGGGATCACCTTCTTCTTTGCCACAACATCATAGAAGTGGTCTTGATGGCTTTTGGAGATGAATCTTTCCATCTCCCATGACTCGGAGGTGGAAGCTTTTGTCTTCCCTTTTCCTTTTCTAGAGGATTCTCCGGCCTTAGGTGCCATTGATGGTAATGGAAAAACAAAAAGATTATGCTTTGACCACACCAAACTTAAAATATTGCTCGCCCTCGAGCAAGAGAAGAAAGAAGAGAAGAAGAAGAAGAAGAAAATATGGAGGAGAGTGAGGGAAGGTGTTTCGGTCAAGGTGTAGAAGAGGGGGTTTGTGTTGTGTGAAAATGAAGTAGAATGGAAGGGTATATATAGGGAGGGGAGTGGGTGTAGTTTCGGTCATTTAGGGTGGGTTTGGGTGGGAAAGATTTTTGAATTTTGAAGGTGGGTGGGGTTTATGGGGAAGAGTAGATGGATGTGAGTGGTGAAGGGGGTAATTAGGAACAGAGGTTTGAGGTGATTGGTGAAGGGTTTTTGGGGAAGTGTGTTTATTAGAAAGAGAGAATGAATGTTGAGAAGAGGGGAGAATATGTTAGGTGGGGATCCTGTGGGGTCCACAGATCCTGAGATGATCCTATGGGGTCCACAGATCCTGAGGTGTCAAGGATTTACATCCCTGCACCAATTAGGCATGTAAAATGCCTTTGCACACCATTCTGGCATTTAAACGCCGAAGTGATGCACACTCTGGGCGTTCAACGCCCATGTGTAGCATGTTTCTGGCGTTGAACGCCAGTTCCATGCTTGTTACTGGCGTTCAGGGCCAGCTTTCCTCAAGGCATATTCCTGGCGTTCAAACGCCAGGATGTTGCTTGTTTTTGGTGTTTAGCGCCAGAAACATGCTCTGTTCTAGCGTTGAACGCCAGCTAGATGCACCTTACTGGCGTTTAAATGCCAGTAAGTCCTTCCTCTAGGGTGTGATTTTTCTTCTGCTATTTTTGATTCTATTTTTAATTTTAGTATTTTTTTCGTGACTCCACATGATCATGAACCTAATAAAACACAAAATAACAATAAAATAAAATTAAAATTAGATATATAAAAATTGGGTTGCCTCCCAACAAGCGCTTCTTTAGTGTCATTAGCTTGACAGTGGGTTCTCATGGAGCCTCACAGATATTCAGAGCATGATGAGGGCCTCCCAACACCAAACTTAGAATTTGAATGAGGGGGCTTCTCAACACCAAACTTAGAGTTTGGTTGTGGCCTCCCAACACCAAACTTAGAGTTTGACTGTGGGGGCTCTTTTTGACTCTGTACTGAAAGAAGCTTTTCATGCTTCCTCTCCATGGTTGCAGAGGAAGGTCCTTGAGCTTCAAACACAAGGTAGTCCCCATTCAATTGAAGGACTAATTCTCCTCTGCTAACATCAATCACAGCTTCTGCCGTGGCTAGGAAGGGTCTTCCAAGGATGATAGATTCATCTTCTTCCTTCCTAGTGTCTAAGATTATGAAATCAGCAGGGATGTAAAGGCCGTCAACCTTTACTAACACGTCCTCTACTAATCCATAAGCTTGTCTTACTGACTTGTCTGCTAATTAAAGTGAGAATAAGGCAGGCTGTACCTCAATGATCCCCAGTTTCACCATTACAGAGAGTGGCATAAGATTTATGCCTGACCCCAGGTCACACAGAGCCTTGTTAAAGGTCATGGTGCCTATGGTACAGGGTATTAAGAATTTACCAGGATCTTGTCTCTTTTGAGGTAGAGTTTTCTGAATCCATGTATCTAGTTCACTAATGAGCAAGGGGGATTCACCTTCCCAAGTCTCATTACCAAACAACTTGGCATTCAGCTTCATGATAGCTCCTAGATATTGAGCAACTTGCTCTCTAGTTACATCTTCATCCTCTTCTGAAGAGGAATAGTTTTCAGAGCTCATGAATGGCAGAAGGAGATTTAGTGGAATCTCTATGGTCTCTATATGAGCCTCAGATTCCTTTAGGTCCTCAATGGGGAACTCCTTCTTATTTGAGAGACGTCCCAGGAGGTCTTTCTCACTAAGATTTTCGTCCTTCTCCTCCCTTGTGCATTCGGCCATATTGATTACTTCAATGGCCTTGCAATCTCCTTTTGGGTTCTCTTCTGTATTGCTTGGGAGAATACTGGGAGGAGTTTCAATGACTTTCTTACTCAGCTGGCCCACTTGTGCCTCCAGATTTCTGATGGAGGACCTTGTTTCACTCATGAAACTTAAAGTGGCTTTTGACAGATCAGAGACTAAGTTTGCTAAATTAGAGGGTCTCTGTTCAGAATTTTCTGTCTGTTGCTGAGAGGATGATAGAAAAGGCATGTTATTACTGAGCCTATTTCTTCCACCATTGTTAAAGCCTTGTTGAGGCTTTTGTTGATCCTTCCATGAGAAATTTGGATGATTTCTCCATGATGAGATATAGGTGTTTCCATAAGGTTCACCCATGTAATTAACCTCTGCCATTGCAGGGTTCTCAGGATCATAAGCTTCTTCAGAAGCTGCCTCTTTAGTACTGTTGGATGCATTTTGCCATCCATTCAGACTTTGAGAGATCATGTTGACTTGCTGAGTCAACACTTTGTTCTGAGCCAATATGGCATTCAGAGTATCAATTTCAAGAACTCCCTTCCTCTGAGGCATCCCACTATTCACGGAATTCCTCTCAGAAGTGTACATGAATTGGTTATTTGCAACCATGTCAATAAGTTCTTGAGCCTCTTCAGGCGTTTTCTTTAGGTGAATAGATCCACCTACAGAATGGTCCAATGACATCTTGGAAAATTCAGATAGACCATAATAGAATATATCTAATATGGTCCATTCTGAAAACATGTCAGAAGGACACTTTTTGGTCATCTGCTTGTATCTTTCCCAAGCTTTATAGAGGGATTCACCATCTTTTTGCTTGAAGGTCTGAACATCCACTCTAAGCTTGCTCAGCTTTTGAGGAGGAAAGAATTTATCCAAGAAGGCCATGACTAGCTTATCCCAGGAGTCCAGGCTATCTTTAGGTTGTGAGTCCAACCATGTTCTAGCTCTGTCTCTTACAGTAAAAGGGAAAAGCATGAGCTTGTAGACTTCAGGATCTACTCCATTTGTCTTAACAGTCTCACAAATTTGCAAGAACTCAGTTAAAAACTGGTAAGGATCTTCAGATGGAAGTCCATAAAACTTACAGTTCTGTTGCATTAAAGTAACTAGTTGAGGCTTAAGCTCAAAATTGTTGGCTCCAATGGCAGGAATGAAGATGCTTCTTCCATCAAATTTGGACGTTGGTTTTGTGAAGTCACCAAGCATTCTCCTTGCATTATTGTTGTTGGGTTCGGCTGCCATCTCCTTCTCTTGTTCGAAAATTTCAGAAAGGTTACCTCTGGATTGTTGTAGTTTAGCTTCTCTTAGTTTCCTCTTCAGAGTCCTTTCAGGTTCTGGATCAGCTTCAACAAGAGTGTCTTTTTCCTTGTTCCTGCTCATATAGGGAAGAAGAGAACAAGAAAAGAAAGAGGAATCCTCTATGTCAAAGTATAGAGATTCCTTTATGTTAGTAGAAGAAAAAAAAGGGCAGCGTAGTGTAGAAGAATGGGTAAGGATAGAGGTGGTGATCTGAGATGAAGAGAGGTGTTAGTGAATAAATAAATAAATAGATAGAAGGAGAGATAGAGAATTTCGAAAATAATTTTGAAAAAGTGGTTAGTGATTTTCGAAAATTAAAGATAAGATATGATTAAAATTAAAATTTAAACAATAAAAAAGAATTTTTTTGAAAAAGAAGGAGGTATTTTCGAAAATTAGAGGGGGAAAAGTAGTTAGGTGGTTTTGAAAAAGATAAGAAACAAATAAAAAGTCAAATAGTTAGTTGAAAAAGATATTAAAATCAAATTTGAAAAGATAAGAAGATAAGAAGTTAGATAAGATATTTTGAAATCAAATTTTTGAAAAAGATAAAATTTTGAAAAAGATATGATAAAAAGATAAGATATAAAAGATATGATAAGATATGTTTGAAAAAGATTTAATTTTTAAAATTAAAATTAATTACTTAACTAACAAGAAACTACAAGATAAGATTCTAGAATTTAAAGATTGAACCTTTCTTAACAAGAAAGTAACAAACTTCAAATTTTTGAATCAATCACATTAATTATTAGTGTAATTTTGAAATTTTTGAAATAAAGATAAGGAAGAGATTTTGAAAATATTTTGAAAAAGATTTTTAAAATTTTCGAAAAAAAGAAAAAAATGAAAAAGATATGATTTTTGAAAAAAAGATTTTTTGAAAAGATAAGATTTTTAAAATTTGAAAATTTGACTTGACTTGTAAGAAACAACTAATTTTGAAAATTTTTGACTAAGTCAACTTCAAATTTTCGAAATTTTGAGAGAAAAAAGGAAAAGATATTTTTTTTATTTTTGAATTTTTAATGATGAGGGAGAAAAATTAAAAACGTCATTGTCGTGTTTTTCTCTTTTCTTTAAGGATCAAAACAAAGAATGCATGCAAGAACACTATGAATGTCAAGATGAACACCAAGACACTGAAGATCATGATGAACATCAAGAACATAATTTTGAAAGATTTTTGATGCAAAGAAAACATGCAAGACACCAAACTTAGAAATCTTTAATGCATGGACTCTAACAAACAAAAATTGCATATGAAAAACAACAAACAACACAAAACAAGAAAACATCAAGATCAAACAAGAAGACTTGTCAAGAACAACTTGAAGATCATGAAGAACACCATGAATGCATGAATTTTCGAAAAATGCAAAAAAAAATTTTTTTTAAAGCATGCAATTGACACCAAACTTAAAAGTTGACTCAAGACTTGAACAAGAAACACAATATTTTTGATTTTCATGATTTTATGATTTTTTTGTATTTTTATTATTTTTTTTGAAAATTATATTTTAAGAAAACGAAAATAAAGAAAAATTTTTGAAAGATTTTTGAAAACTTTTTTGAAAAGAAAATAAAAAGAAAATTACCTAATCTGAGCAACAAGATGAACCGTCAGTTGTCCATATTCGAACAATCCCCAGCAACGGCGCCAAAAACTTGGTGGACGAAATTGTGATTCGTACTCTTTGTACTTGTATGAAATTTAATTCGAGATAATAGCTCTTTACTATGTGTGGTCACAACTCCATTCAACTAACCAGCAAGTGTACTGGGTCGTCCAAGTAATAAACCTTACGTGAGTAAGGGTCGATCCCACAGAGATTGTTGGTATGAAGCAAGCTATGGTCATCTTGTATATCTCAGTCAGGCGGATAGTAATTGATTATGGATTTTCGAAAATTAATAAATAATAAACATAAAATAAAGATAAAGTTACTCATGTAATCTAATGATGGGGATTTCAGATAGGCGTATGGAGATGCTGTGCTCCTCCTGAATCTCTGCTTTCCTACTACTTTTATCAAATTTTATCACTCCCTTCTATGGCAAGCTGTATGTAGGGCATCACCGTTGTCAATGGCTACATCCTATCCTCTCAGTGAAAAAGGTCCAAATGCTCTGTCACAGCACGGCTAATCATCTGTCGGTTCTCAATCAGGTTGGAGTAGAATCCCTTGATTCTTTTGCGTCTGTCACTAACGCCCAGCCTTCAGGAGTTTGAAGCTCATCACAGTCATTCAATTTTGGAATCCTACTCGGAATACCACAGACAAGGTTAGACCTTCTGGATTCCCATGAATGCCGCCATCAATTCTAGCTTATACCACGAAGATTCTGGTTAAGGAATCCAAGAGATATACGCCCGGTCTAGGGTAGAACGGAAGTGGTTGTCAATCACGCGCGTTCATAGGTGAGAATGATGATGAGTGTCACGGATCATCACATTCATCAAGTTGAAGTGCAACGAATATCTTAGAATAGGAATAATTCGAATTGGATAGAAAATAATAGTAATTGCATTGAAGCTTGAGGTACAGCAGAGCTCCACACCCTTAATCTATGGTGTGTAGAAACTCCACCGTTGAAAATACATAAGTGAAAGGTTCAGGCATGGCCGAATGGCCAGCCACCCAAAACATGATCAATAGTCTCCTTAGATGAAGAATAAAATAAAATTGAAACCAAAGATGTCTAATACAATAGTAAATTATCCTATTTATACTAGACTAGCTACTAGGGTTTACATGAGTAAGTAATTGATGCATAAATCTACTTCCGGGGCCCACTTGGTGTGTGTTTGGGCTGAGCTTGATCTATCCACGAGCTGAGGCTTCTTTTGGAGATGAACGCCAAGTTGTAACGTGTTTTGGGCGTTCAACTCCGGGTCGTGACGTGTTTCTGGCGTTTTACCCCAGACAGCAACATGGAACTGGCGTTGAGCGCCAGTTTACGTCATCAATTCCTGAATAAAGTATGAACTATTATATATTGCTACAAAGTTCTAGATGTCTACTTTCCAACGTCATTGAGAGTGCACCATTTGAAGTTCTGTAGCTCCAGAAAATCCATTTCGAGTGCAGGGAGGTCAGATTCCAACAGCATCAGCAGTCCTTTGTCAGCCTCCTATCAGAATTTTGCTCAAGTCCCTCAATTTCATCCAGAAATTACCTGAAATCATAGAAAAACACACAAACTCATAGTAAAGTCCAGAAATGTGAATTTAACATAAAAACTAATGAAAACATCCTTAAAAGTAGCTTGAACTTACTAAAAACTACCTAAAAACAATGCCAAAAATCGTATAAATTATCCGCTCATCAGATAGATCATACACGGATCAAAGAAGAATTAGTAATACTTTTATTAATTCACAGGACTCAACAGGGCTCCTCCCTCAACCTAGGAGGTTTAGAAACTCATATTGAAGTAAAAACAATGGAAAATGAAAATAATGGCAGACCTCCCTCCATGGGAGGTGTGAAAGATTCCGAAGAACTCAAAAGTGGTCAAAAGACTTTGAATTACATAAAGTTAATCCCTTAAATACTAAACAGATGACTAGCAAGGGTAAAACAGTCTATTTAGTGTTAAAGTCTACTTTTGAGGCCCACTTGGTGAGTGTTTGGGCTGAGCTTTGATGAGATACACGTGTTATGAGCCTCCTTGGGCATGGAACGCCAGCTAGGGGTCCTCTCTGGGCCTTTGGATGCTAGGCTCTGCTCTTTGGGTGCTGGACGCCTGGAAGAGGGCAGGAAGCTGGCGTTGGACACCAGTTTTAGGCCTTCTAATTCGAAGCAAAGCATAAACTATTATATATTTCTGGAAAGCTCTGAAAGTCATATTTCCATATTCATTGAGAGCGCTCCATTTGAACTTCTATAGCTCCAGAAAAGCTCTTCTGAATGTAGGCAGATCAGATATGGATAGCATCTGTAGTGCTTTCTCTGTCTCTGAATCAGACTTCTGCTCCAACTCCTCAATTTCAGCCAAAAAATACTTGAAATGGCCCAAAAATAGAAAAACTCATAGTAAAATCCAAAAATGTGATTTTAACACTAAAACATATAAAAACTTAATAAAAACTAAATAAAAACTTCAAAAAATATATGAAAATGATGTCAAAAAGTGTATAAAATATCCACTCATCAAAGTGCACCACCAAGAAGAACCTTGGGGTCATATATATAATGCCCCCACTCCTAACTTCTATGGAAGGAGTATTTTTATGCCACCTATTGGAGCAGCCAATTTTGAGCTCAACCCACAGTTGATCACTTTAGTGCAGCAAAATTGCCAGTATCTTGGACTTCCAAAAGAAGAACCCACAGAATTGCTTACAAAATTTTTGCAGATTTTTGACACAATGCAAGCTGAAGGAGTAAACCAGGATGTCTATAAGCTGCTGCTCTTCCCATTTGTTGTAAAAGGCCAAACAAAGAGGTGGTTGGATACCCAACCCAAATCGAGCTTGAACACATGGGATAAGCTAGTAGACAAGTTCTTGAACCAATAATTTCCCCCAAAGAAGCTAACCCAGCTCAGGCTGGACATTCAAGGCTTCAGACAAGAAGAGAATGAGTCTCTTCATGATACTTGGGGGAGTTACAGAATGATGCTACAGGGATGCCCCAAGAAAATATTTTCAGAATGGGTAAAGCTGTATATTTTTTATTATGGACTCTCAGACAGGGCTAAGATATCCCTAGATCATTCTGCAGGAGGTTTAATCCACATGAGAAAGACAATCAAAGGAGTTCAAGAACTCATTGAGATAGTCACCAACAACCAGCATCTATACTCATCTGGTGAGATTACAACGAACGAAGAGGTCAACGCAATGCACACTGAATCTGACCCTCCAAAACAGAATGAATCATTGACCCAGCAACTACACTCTCTTACATAACAATTGCTAAGATTGCAAGAGGTGTTGCAAGAAACTTGTGCCTCCAACAAGAATATAGAGGCACGGCTTAACCAGGCTGAACAACACTTGCCCGAACAGATAAGAGAAGAGTGCGAAGCCATCCAATTAAGGAATGGAAGGACACTGAATACCCAATCTCAGAACAGTAAGAAGCAGGGGGAAGAGGAAATGTTAGAAGGTGGCAACACAGGGACCCAGGACACTACAAAGGGCACTGAATGCCCAGAGGGGGAACCCTGGCGTTCAACACTAGGAAAGGGCCATCGTGGATGTTGAATGCCCAGATAGGGGAGGGCAAGCAAATGCACGTTCAGGGAACACCTCTCCTAAGTAAGCTGGTAATCCTCCTTCTGGAAACATGGACAATCACCCTGTACCACTCAGAACACCTGGGTATATGACCAGGATGATGTTTTCATAAAAACTCCATCAAGCAAAAAAGGATAAGCAATTTGCTAGGTTTATGGATTACCTCAAGATACTGGAGACCAAGATCCCATTTGCAGAAGCCCTTGAATAAATACATTCCTATGCCAAGTTCATAAAGGACATATTAAGCCACAAGAAGGATTGAAGGGAGGTAGAAATAGTCCTCCTCACTGAAGAATGTAGTGCAGTCATCCAAAGGACCCTATTGGAGAAACTTCAAGACCACGGAAGTTTTGTGATACCCTGCACTCTCAGAGACAGTTTCACAAGGAAGGCCCTATGTGATTTTGGAGCAAGCATCAATCTGATGCCGTCATCACAAATAAGAAAAGTTGAGATCCAAGATGTCAGGCCTACCCACATCTGCATCCAGCTCACTGATGGCTCTACCAAGTTATCATCAGGAGTGGTTGAAGACATGATCTATTATTCTAGGTGTTGGACCCTTTGTATTTCCTATAGACTTCATGGTGTTGGATATGGAAGAACACAAGAATGTATCTATTATTCTAGGGAGACCCTTCCTGACTACAGGAAGGACCCTCGTTGATGTGCAAAAAGGGAAAGTGACACTAAGAGTCAATAAGGAAGAATTTGTACTGAATGCCATCAAGGCCATGCATTACCCTGACACCCCAGAGGAGTGTCTAAGGCTTGATATCATCAACTCCTTTGTAGAAGAGGTACAGGCATTTAAGGGACTTGAGGAGGAGCTGGATAACATCCTTGGGGATGACAAACCTAACATAAAGGCACCAGAAAAACAAGAGGATGCGTTAAAAGCCCCTAAAGTGGAAAATGAACCTCCCAAGTTCGAGCTCAAGCCATTACCATCATCCTTGAAATACGTATTTCTGGGAGATAGTGACACTTACCCAGTGATCATAAGCTCGGCTCTGAAGTCGTAAGAAGAACAAGCACCGATTCAAGTGCTAAAGACCCATAGAACAGCTATTAGGTGGACCATAAGTGACTTAAAGGGAATTAGTCTAACTTGGTGCATCCAGAAGATTAGGCTCGAAAAAGATGCTAAACCAGTGGTGCAACCACAGAGATGACTGAATGCAACTATGAAGGAAGTATTCCAAAAAGAAGTCACAAAACTGTGGGATGCTGGTATTATCTATCCCATTTCAGATAGCCCCTGGGTAAGCCCTATCCAAGTTGTACCCAAGAAAGGAGGGATGACGGTGATCCACAATGAAAGGAAAGAGCTGATCCCTACAAGGATAGTGACAGGTTGGCGTATGTGTATTGTTTATAGATAACTCAATACCGCCACAAGAAAGAATCATTTTCCTCTACCATTCATAGATCAGATGTTGGAGAGACTGGCAAGGCATGCATTCTACCGCTTCCTAGATGGGTATTCAATATATAATCAAATTGTAGTAGATCCTCAACATCAAGAAAAGACAACATTCACATGCCCATTTGGAGTGTTCACTTACAGAAGAATGCCATTCGGCCTCTGTAATACACCTGTAACCTTTCAGCGGTGTATGCTCTCCATTTTCTCCGACATGGTTGAGAAATTCCTTGAAATATTCATGAAAGATTTCTCTATCTTTGGGGATTCTTTTGATTCCTGCCTTAACCATCTATCCCGAGTTTTGAAACGATGCCAAGAAACTAATCTGGTTTTAAATTGGAAAAAATGTCACTTCATGGTGACCGAAGGCATTGTTCGTGGACATCGGATTTCAAATAAGGGAATAAAGGCCGATCAGGCCAAGGTGGAAGTAATTGAACGATTACCATCACCTAGTAATGCCAAAGCAATTAGAAGCTTCTTATGATATGCAGGGTTCTACAAAAAATTTATAAAAGACTTTTCAAAAATTGCAAAACCCCTGTGCAATCTCTTAGCCACTAACACTCTTTTTGTTTTTAGCAAGGATTAGCTACATGCCTTCGAAACTTTGAAAATAAAGCTTACCTCTGCACCCATCATTTTTGTACCAAACTGGGACCTACCAATTGAACTGATATGTGATGCCAGTGATCATGCAATTGGTGCAGTCCTCAGACAAAGACATGATAAGCTCTTGCATGTCATTTATTATGCCAGTCGTGTTTTAAATAACGAACAAAAGAACTACACCACCACAGAGATGGAGTTACTTGCAGTGCTATATGCCATTGATAAGTTCAGATCTTATTTAATAGTCTCTAAGGTCATTATCTATACTGACCATTGATGAGTAGATAATTTATACGCTTTTTGGCATTGTTTTTAGGTAGTTTTTAGTATATTTTAGTGGCTTTTTAGTATATTTTTATTAGTTTTTATGCAAAAATCACATTTCTTGGACTTTACTATGAGTTTTTTTGTTTTTCTGTGATTTCAAATATTTTCTGGCTGAAATTGAGGGACCTGAGCAAAAATCTGATTCAAAGGCTGAGAAAGGACTACAGATGCTGTTGGATTCTAACCCTCCTGCACTCGAAGTAGATTTGATGGAGCTACAGAAGCCCAATTTGCGCGCTCTTAATTGCGTTGGAAAGTAGACATCTTGGGCTTTTCAGAAATGTATAATAGTCCATACTTTGCCCGAGATTTGATGGCCCAAACTGGCATCCAAACGCCCACCAGAGACCCTTTTCTGGCGTAAAACGCCGGAACTTGCACCAGAACTGGAGTTAAACGCCCAAACTGGCATCCAAGTTGGTGTTTAACTCCAAGAATGGCCTATGCACGTGAAAGCTTCAAAGCTCAATCCAAGCACACACCAAGTGGGCCCTGGAAGTGGATTTTTACACTATCTGCACTTAGTTACTCAATTTCTGTAAACCCTAGTAATAAGTTTAGTATATATAAGACTTTTTACTATTGTATTTGGGGGGAGGGAAGATTTTGAGAATTATCTTATGCCACTTGGGAGGCTGGCCATTCGGCCATGCCTAGACCTTATTCTCTTATGTATTTTCTACGGTGGAGTTTCTACACCTCATAGATTAAGGTGAGGAGCTCTGCTGTTCTTCATGAACTAATGTAAGTATTATTGTTTCTTTTTCAATTCATGCCTACTTCTTCTCCAAGATATACTCTCGTACTTAATTCAGATAAGTCAAAATGAAGCGGTGACCCGTGACAATCACCCACTATCTTCGTTACTCGCTTAGCCAAGATCCGCATGCCTGTCAACCACAAGCGGTCTACATGATGTTCAACGTAGTCATTGGACAATAGCTGGAGAATAGTCTCTTGGGTCTCTGATCCACGGATTTGACTTGCCTCTCCTGACAATAGAGCTTTCGAATCCGTGAGATTAGAACCTTCGTGGTATAGGCTAGAACCAATTGGCAGTATTCCTGAGATCCGGAAAGTCTAAACCTTGTGTGTGGTATTCCGAGTAGGATTTGGGATGAGATGACTGTGACGAGCTTCAAACTCACGAATGTTGGGAGCAATGACAATGTGCAAAGGGATAAAGAGATCATATTCCAACGCAAGTGAGAACCGACAGATGATTAGTCGTGCGGTAGCTGTGCCTAGTATTTTTCATCCGAGACGAGAAATCCGACAGTTGATTAGCTGTATAGAAACCGTAGCTGGACCTTTTTCACTGAGAGGACGGATGGTAGCCATTAACATCGGTGATCCACCAACATACAGCTTGCCATGGAAGGGAGCACGCATGATATGATGAAGACAATAAGAAAGCAGAAGTTCAAAAGCGACAAAGCATCTCCAAACGCTTATATGAAATTCCCACCAATGAATTACATAAGTATCTTTATTTTAATTTATGTTTTATCTATCTTTCAATTATCAAAACTCATAACCAATTGAATCCGCCTGACTAAGATTTACAGGATGTCTATAGCTTGCTTCAAGCTGGCAATCTCCGTAGGATCGACCCTTACTTGCGTAAGGTTTTATTACTTGGACGACCTAGTGCACTTGCTGGTTAGTTGTACCGGAGTTGTGAAAAGTGTGATCACAATTCCGTGCACCAAGTTTTTGGCGCCGTTGCCGGGGATTGTTCGAGTTTGGGTAACTGATGGTTCATCTTGTTGCTTAGATTGGGTAATTTTATTTTATGTTTAAGCTTTTTTATTTTTATTTTCAAAAAATTCAAAAAAAACATATAATAAAATCATAAAAAAAATTTTGTGTTCCTTGTTTGAGTCTAGTGTCAAATTTTAAGTTTGGTGTCAACTACATGTTTTTAATTTTTCTTAAATTTTCGAAAATTCATCATGTGTTCTTTCTTGATCTTCAAGTTGTTCTTGATGATTTTCTTTGTTTAATCTTATAATTTTCTTGTTTTGTGTCTTTCCTTGTTTTTCTTGTGCATTTTTGAATTCATCGTGTCTAAACATTAAAAATTTTTAAGTTTGGTGTCTTGCATTTCTTTCTTTTCTTAAAAATTTTCAAAAAAATATGTTCTTGATGTTCATCATGATCTTCAAAGTGTTCTTGGTGTTCATCTTGACATTCAAAGTGTTCTTGCATGCATTATTTGCTTTGATCTTAAAATTTTATGTTTTGTGTCATTTTGTTATTTTTCTCTCTCATTAAAAATTCAAAAGTCAAAAAATGTTTTCCTTTTTCTTCTCATAATTTTTGAAATTTTAAGTTGACTTGGTCAAATTTTTTTTTAAATTTAGTTGCTTCTTGTTAGTAAAGTCAAAATTTCAAAATAAAAAAAGGGGGCTCAAAATATAAAGCAGAGGAATCACAGAGAAAAAGAGCTCACTGGCTTTAAAACGACAGTAAAGAGGCACTTTGAGCGTTAAATGCCAGAATGGCTATCATTCTGGGCGTTTAACACCAGTAAAGGTATCATTCTGAGCATTAAACACCAGAATGGGCAGCATTAAAATGCCCAGTAAAGAAGGATTCCTGGCGTTTAACGCTAGCCAGGGTATCTGGCTGGGCGTTAAACACCCAAAGTGGCAGCCAAATGGGCGTTAAACGCCAGAATGGATAGCATTCTGGGCGTTTAACGCCAGAATTACACTAGGGAGGTAATTTCTTTTCCAATTCAAATTCTTTCAAATTTTCATGTTTTAATTCATAATTTTAAAATCTTATCTTTTTCATATCACATTTTCAAAAATCCTTGCTAATAATTAATGTTTTGATTCAAAAAATTGCAAGTTTGTTACTTTCTTATTAAGAAAGGATCAATCTTTAAAATTCTAGAATCATATCTTTTTGTTTCTTGTTAGTCAAGTCATCAATTTTAAAAACAAAATCATATCTTTTTTATTTCTCTTTCAATCATATCTTTTCAGATCATATCTTTTTCAATTGAATCTTTTTCAATCATATCTTTTTAAAATTTTGATTTCAAAATCTTTTTCTAACTTCTTATCTTTTCAAAATTATTTTCAAATCTTTTTCAACTAATTACTATTTTTTATCTTTTTCAAAACCACCTAACCACCAATTTTCGAAAATCACTAACCACTTTTTCAAATATCTTTTTAATTAACTAATTGTTTTAGTTTTAATTTTCAAATACTCTCTCTCTCTCTCTCTCTCTCTCATCTCTCTCTATTTATTTGCTAACACTTCTCTTTTACTTGTAATTCAAACCCTCTCTCTCCCTCTGTGTTTGAATTCTTCTTATTCTCTCTCAACCTCATTCCCCTATTCTTCTTTCCTTCTGACACCTCAAGGAATCTCTATATTGTGACATAGAGGATTCCATTACTCCCTTTGTTCTGTTCTTTTTCATATGCGCAGAAACAGGGATAAAAAAATTCTTGTTGAAGCTGATCCTGAACCTGAAAAGACTTTGAAAAAGAAGCTAAGAGAAGTTAAAGCACAACACTCCGGAGAGGACCTTACAGAAAATTTCAAAAAAGAAGCAGACATGGCAGCCGAACCCAACAACAATGCCAGAGATGCAAGGAAGATGCTTGGTGAATATACTGCACCAACTTCTAACTTCTATGGAAGAAGCATCTCAATTCCTGCCATTAGAGCAAACAACTTTGAGCTTAAGCCTCAATTAGTTTCTCTAATGCAGCAGAATTGCAAGTTTCATAGACTTCCATCGGAAGATCCTCATAAGTTCTTAGCTGAATTCTTGTAGATTTGTGATACTTTTAAGACCAATGGGGTTGATCTCGAGGTCTACAGACTTATGCTTTTCTCCTTTACTGTAAGAGACAGAGCTAGGACATGGTTGGACTCACAACCTAGAGAAAGCCTGAACTCTTGGGATAAGTTGGTCAACGCTTTTTTGACTAAATTCTATCCACCTCAAAAGCTGAGCAAGCTTAGAGTGGATGTCCAAACCTTCAGACAGAAGGAAGGTGAATTTCTCTATGAAGCTTGGGAAAGATACAAGCAATTAATAAAAAGTGTCCTTCTGACATGCTTTTTAAATGGAGCGTCATATGCATATTCTATTATGGTCTATCTGAATTGTCCAAGATGTCATTGGACCATTCTGCTGGTGCATCCCTTCATCTGAAAACCCCTGCAGAAGCCCAGGAATTCATTGAGATGGTTGCAAATAAACAGTTCATGTACACTTTTGAAAGAAATCATGTGAATATTGGGATGACTCAGAAGAAAGGAGTTCTTGAGATTGATACTCTAAATGCCATATTAGCTCAGAACAAAATATTGACTCAGCAAGTCAATATGATTTCTCAGAACCTGACTGGATCGCAAGCTGCATCCGGCAGTGCTAAAGAAGCCTCCTCTGAAAGAGAAGCTTATAACCTTGAGAATCCTACAATGGAAGAGGTGAATTACATGGGAGAATCCTATGGAAACACCTATAATCCTTCATGGAGGAATCATCCAAATTTCTCATGGAAGGATCAACAGAAGCCTCAATAAGGCTTCAACAATAATAATGGTGGGAGAAATAAGTTTGGCAATAGCAAACCTTTTCCATCATCTTCTCAGCAACAGACAGAGAATTCTGAGAAGAGCCTCTCTGGCTTAGTGATGAGCGGATAATTTGTATGCTTTTTGGCATTGTTTTTAGTATGTTTTTGGTATGATATAGTTAGTTTTTAGTATATTTTTATTAGTTTTTAGTTAAAATTCACTTTTCTGGACTTTACTATGAGTTTGTGTGTTTTTCTATGATTTCAGGTATTTTCTGGCTGAAATTGAGGGACCTGAGCAAAAATCTGATTCTGAGACCAAAAAAGGACTGCAGATGCTGTTGGATTCTGACCTCCCTGCACTCGAAGTGGATTTTCTGGAGCTACAGAAGCCCAATTGGCGCGCTCTCAACGGCGTTGGAAAGTAGACATCCTGGGCTTTCCAGCAATATATGATAGTCCATACTTTGCCCAAGATTTGATGGCCCAAACCGGCGTTCAAAGTCACCCTCAGAAATCCCAGCGTTAAACGCCGGAACTGGCACCCAAATGGGAGTTAAACGCCCAAACTGGCACTAAAGCTGGCGTTTAACTCCAAGAAGAGTCTCTACACGAAAATGCTTCATTGCTCAGCTCAAGCACACACCAAGTGGCCCGGAAGTGGATTTTATGTCATTTACTCATTTCTGTACACCTTAGGCTACTAGTTTTCTATAATAGGACTTTTACTATTGTATTTTCATCTTTGGACATCTAGTTCTTAGATCAGATCTTGGTTCTTCTGTTCCCTCTCTGGGGCCGAAACCAATGATCACTCTTGTTCTTATGTATTTTCAACGGTGGAGTTTCTACACACCATAGATTAAGGTGTGGAGCTCTGCTGTACCTCGAGTATTAATGCAATTACTATTGTTCTTCCATTCAATTCCGCTTGTTCTTGTTCTAAGATATCACTCGTTCTTCAACTTGATGAATGTGATGATCCGTGACACTCATCATCATTCTCACCCATGAACAAGGTGACTGACAACCACTCTTGTTCTACAAGCGATCAAGGCTCTAGTGAATATCTCTTGGATTCCTGATTGCACGATGCATGGTTGATCGCCTGACAACCGAGTGCTCGTCTGACAAATGAGCCAACCATTCCGTGAGATCAGAGTCTTCGTGGTATAGGCGAGAACTGATGGCAGCATTCAAGAGAATCCGGAAGGTCTAACCTTGTCTGTGGTATTCTGAGTAGGATTCAATGACTGAATGACTGTGACGTGCTTCAAACTCCTGAAGGCGGGGCGTTAGTGACAGACGCAAAAGAATCACTGGATTCTATTCCGGCCTGATTGAGAACTGACAGATGAATTCTGCTATGCTATGACAGAGCATATGCAATCGCTTTCACTGAGAGGATGGGAGGTAGCCATTGACAACGGTGAAACCCTACACAAGCTTGCCATGGAAAGGAATGAGAAGGATTGGATGAAGACAGTAGGAAAGCAGAGAGACGGAAGGGAAGGCATCTTCATGCGCTTATCTGAAGCTCCTACCAATGAATTACATAAGTATCTCTATCTTTACCTTTGTGTTATTTTCATTCATCACCCATATACATTTGAGTTTGCCTGACTAAGATTTACAAGATGACCATAGCTTGCTTCAATACTAACAATCTCTGTGGGATCGACCCTTACTCGCGTAAGGTTTATTACTTGGACGACCCAGTGCACTTGCTGGTTAGTTGTGCGAAGTTGTGTAATGCCATGGTATTGAGCTACCAAGTTTTTGGGGTTCATGACCAGGGATATGAGAGTTGTGAAAAAGTATTGTTCACAATTTCGCGCACCAAGTTTTTGGCGCCGTTGCCGGGGATTGTTCAAGTTTTGAGCAAGCTTTTGGTAACATCAGTGCCAAGATCCGGCAACAACACCAAGTTTTTGGCGTTATTGCCAGGGATTGTTCAGTTTGGACAACTGACGGTTCATCTTGTTGCTTAGATTAGGTATTTATTTTTTCGAAATTCTTGAAGATGAATTCTAGAGTTTCTTGATGATTTGTTGAAATCTGGCTAGCTGAGAGGCCATGTCTAATTTCATTGGACCGAGGTTTCAACTTATCACCACAAGAGCTTGTTGATTTTCATCAATCTTGCTTTTGGAGCAGTGATCTGCTAAGGCTTGGCTGGCCTTTGGCCATGTCTAGTGTTTTGGACCGAAGCTTTCTTTGAAAGCTTGGCTGGCTGTGAAGCCATGTCTAATTCCTGGACCGGAGTCTTAGACTAGCATTGCACTGATTCCTGGAATTCTCATTAAGAATTTTGATATCTTTCTCCACTTAATTTTCGAAAAACACAAAAAAATTTACAAAATCATAAAATCCAAAAATTTCTTGTTTGAGTCTAGTGTCTCATCTTAAGTTTGGTGTCAATTGCATGCATTCATTCATGTGTCTTAAGGATTTTCAAAAAAATTCTTGATGATTTTCGTGCTCTGATCTTTGAATTCAATTGACTTGAGTGTTTTGTGTGTCTCATTTGCATTTTCATTTTGTTAGTGTCAGTAGTATACAAACTGCTAAGTTTGGTGTCTTGCATGCATTGTTATTTGATTCTTGTTGCATTTTGATTTTTCTTTATTATTAAAAATCCAAAAATATTTTTAATTTGTGTCTTCTCAAGTCAATAATACAGAGAATTGAAGATTCAGAACATACAGCAGAGGAATTGCACAGAAAAAGCTGGGCGTTCAAAACGCCCAGTGAAGAAGGACAGACTGGCGTTTAAACGCCAGCCAGGATACCTGGTTGGGCGTTTAACGCCCAAAAGGGTATAGCTTTGGGCGTTAAACGCCAGAATGTGCACCATTCTGGGCGTTTAACGCCAGGATGGCTAGAAGGGAAGATTTTGTTTTCAAATCAAATTTTTTTTTAGTTTTCAAAATCTTTTCAAAATCAAATCTTTTTCAAATCAATTTTCCAATCAAATCTTTTTCAAAATCAATTTCTTTCCATTTTTAAAGATACTTACTATCAATTAATGATTTGATTCAACATTTCAAGTATGTTACCTTTTCTGTTCAGAAAGGTTTAATGTTTGAATCATATCTTTTCTTGTTAGTCAAGTTTTTAATTTTCAAATCAAATCTTTTTAAAATGTTTTTCAAATCATATATTCTCAATCACATTTTTTTTAATCAATCATATCTTCTTAACCACATCTTTTTCAAAATAGTTTTCAATCAAATCCTTTTGATTTCTAATTTCAAAATCTTTTTCAAAAATCACTTGATTTCTTTTCCATTTTCATTTTCGAAAATTAAGTAATGTTTTTCAAAAATGTTTTCAAAATTTTCACTTAATTTTCGAAAATTACTTCCCTCCTTCTCACATCCTTCTATTTATGGACTAACACTATCCCTTAATGCAAAATTCGAACTCCATCTCCTTTGATAAATTCGAATTTTCTACTTCTGTCTTCTACTCTTCTTTTCCTCTGACACTTCAAGGAATCTCTATACTGTGACATAGAGGATTCCACATTTTCTTGTTCTCTTCTCTTTCTTATGAGCAGGAGCAAAGACAAAGGCATTCTTGTTGAGGCTGATCCTGAACCTAAAAGGACCTTGAAGAGAAAGCTCAGAGAAGCCAAAGCACAACTCTCTTTAGAGCACCTGACCGAATTCTTCAAAGAAGAAGAACACATGGCAGCCGAAAACAACAACAATGCCAACAATGCAAGGAAGGTGCTGGGTGACTTTACTGCACCTACTCCCGACTTCTATGGGAGAAGCATCTCTATCCCTGCCATTGGAGCAAACAACTTTGAGCTTAAGCCTCAATTAGTTTCTCTAACGCAACAGAATTGCAAGTTCCATGGACTTCCATTGGAAGATCCTCATCAGTTTTTAGCTGAATTCTTGCAAATCTGTGACACTGTTAAGACTAATGGGGTTGACCCTGAGGTCTACAGACTTATGCTATTCCCTTTTGCTGTAAGAGACAGAGCTAGGACATGGTTGGACTCTCAACCTAAAGAAAGCCTGAACTCTTGGGAAAAGCTAGTCAATGCCTTCTTGGCAAAGTTCTTTCCACCCCAAAAATTGAGTAAGCTCAGAGTGGAAGTCCAAACCTTCAGACAGAAGGAAGGAGAATCCCTCTATGAAGCTTGGGAAAGATACAAACAATTAATCAGAAAGTGTCCTTCTGACATGCTTTCTGAATGGAGCATCATAGGTATTTTCTATGATGGTCTCTCTGAACTGTCCAAGATGTCTTTGGATAGCTCTGCTGGAGGCTCTCTTCATTTGAAGAAGACGCCTGCAGAAGCTCAAGAACTGATTGAAATGGTTGCAAATAACCAATTCATGTACACTTCTGAAAGAAATCCTGTGAACAATGGGACTAGTCAGAAGAAAGGAGTTCTTGAGATTGACACTCTGAATGCCATATTGGCTCAAAACAAAATATTGACTCAACAAGTCAATATGATTTCTCAAAGTCTGTCTGGAATGCAAAATGCACCAAGCAGTACTAAGGAAGCTTCATCTGAGGAAGAAGCTTATGATCCTGAGAACCCTTCAATGGAAGAGGTGAATTACATGGGAGAACCCTATGGAAACACCTATAATCCTTCATGGAGGAATCATCCAAATCTTTCATGGAAAGATCAACAGAGACCTCAACAAGGTTTCAACAATAATAATGGTGGAAGAAACAGGTTTAGCAATAGCAAGCCTTTTCCATCATCTTCTCAGCAACAGACAGAGAGCTCTAAGCAAAATACCTCTGACTTAGCAACAATGGTCTCTGATCTAATCAAAACCACTCAAAGTTTCATGACTGAAACAAGGTCCTCCATCAGAAATTTGGAAGGACAAGTGGGTCAGCTGAGCAAGAAAATTACTGAACTCCCTTCTAGTACTCTCCCAAGCAATACTGAAGAAAATCCAAAAGGAGAGTGCAAGGCCATCAACATGGCCGAATTCTGGGATGAAGAAGAGGCAGTGAACGCCACTGAGGAAGACCTCACTGGGCGTCCACTAGCCTCCAATGAGTTCCCCAATGAGGAACCATGGGAATCTGAGGCTCAAAATGAGACCATAGAGATTCCATTGGACTTACTTCTGCCATTCATGAGCTCTGATGAGTATTCTTCCTCTGAAGAGGATGAGTATGTCACTGAAGAGCAAGTTGCTAAATACCTTGGAGCAATCATGAAGCTAAATGACAAGTTATTTGGAAATGAGACTTGGGAGGATGAACCCCCTTTGCTCACCAAAGAACTGGATGACTTGTCTAGGCAGAAACTGCCTCAAAAGAGACAGGACCCTGGGAAGTTTTCAATACCTTATACCATAGGCACCATGACCTTCAAGAAGGCCTTGTGTGACTTAGGGTCAAGTGTAAACCTCATGCCTCTCTCTGTAATGGAGAAGCTAGGGATCTTTGAGGTGAAAGCTGCAAAAATCTCACTAGAGATGGCAGACAACTCAAGAAAACATGCCTATGGACTTGTAGAGGATGTTCTGGTTAGGGTTGAAGACCATTACATCCCTACTGATTTCATAGTCCTAGAGACTGGGAAGAGCATGGATGAATCCATCATCCTTGGCAGACCCTTCCTAGCCACAGCAAAGGCTGTGATTGATGTTGATAGAGGAGAGTTGATCATTCAAGTGAATGAAGAATCCTTGGTGTTTAAGGCCCAAGGGAACCCCTCTGTCATCATGGAGAAGAAGCATGAAGAGCCTCTCTCAAAACAGAGCCAAACAGAGCCCCCACAGTCAAACTCTAAGTTTGGTGTTGGAAGGCCACAACCAAACTCTAAGTTTGGTGTTGAACCCCCACATTCAAACTCTAAGTTTGGTGTTGGGAGGTTCCAACACGGTTCTGAGTATCTGTGAGGCTCCATGAGAGTCCTCTGTCAAGCTAATGACAATAAAGAAGCGCTTGTTGGGAGGCAACCCAATGTTTTATAATTAACTATTTTCTTTTGTTATTTTATGTCTTTTGTAGGTTGATGATCATAAGAAGTCACAAAATCCATGAAAAAAGCAAAAACAGAATGAAAAACAGAAAGAAAAATAGCACACCCTGGAGGACGCACCCACTGGCGTTTAAACGCCAGTGAGGTTAGCTGGTGGGCGTTTAACGCCCAGTCTGGCACCATTCTGGGCGTTTAACGCCAGAAAGGGGCACCAGACTGGCGTTAAACGCCAGAAATGGGCAAGAAGCTGGCGTTAAACGCCATAAATGGGCACCAGCCCGGCCTTTAACGCCAGAATTGGCACAAAACGTGATTTTGTTTGCCATTTGGTGCAGGGATGACTTTTCCTTGACACCTCAGGATCTGTGGACCCCACAGGATCCCCACCTACCCTACCACTCTCTCTCTTCTTCACCCATTCACCAATCACCTCAACACCTCTTCCCCAAAAACCCTTCACCTATCAAATCCCATCTTTCTCTTCACCACTCACATCCATCCTTCATAAAACCCCACCTACCCCACCATTCAAATTCAAACCACTTTCCCACCCAAACCCACCCTCAAATGGCCGAACATCCCTCACCCCCCTCTCCTATATAAACCCTCATTCACTCCTTCATTTTCACACACCTTAAACACCATTTCTCTCCCCTTTGGCCAAACACAAAGCCATTCCCTTTCTCCTCATTCTTCTTCTTCTACTCTCTTCTTTTTTCTTTTGCTCGAGGACGAGCAAACGTTTTAAGTTTGGTGTGGTAAAAGCATTGCTTTTTGTTTTTCCATAACCATTTATGGCATCCAAGGCCGAAGAAACCTCTAGAAAGAGGAAAGGGAAGGCAAAGGCTTTCACCTCCGAGTCATGGGAGATGGAGAGATTCATCTCAAGGGTGCATCAAGACCATTTCTATGAAGTTGTGGCCCTAAAGAAGGTGATCCCCGAGGTCCCTTTTTCACTCAAAAAGGGTGAATATCCGGAGATCCGACATGAGATCCGAAGAAGAGGTTGGGAAGTTCTTACCAACCCCATTCAACAAGTCGGAATCTTGATGGTTCAAGAGTTCTATGCCAATGCATGGATCACCAAGAACCATGACCAAAGTGTGAACCCGAATCCAAAGAATTATCTTACTATGGTTCGGGGGAAATACTTGGATTTTAGTCCGGAAAGTGTGAGGGTGGCGTTCAACTTGCCTATGATGCAAGGAGATGAACATCCTTACACTAGAAGGGTCAACTTTGATCAAAGGTTGGACCAAGTCCTCACAGTCATATGTGAAGAGGGCGCCCAATGGAAGAGAGATTCAAGAGGAAAGCCGGTTCAATTGAGAAGGCATGACCTCAAACCCGTGGCTAGAGGATGGTTGGAGTTTATCCAACGCTCAATCATTCCCACTAGCAACCGGTCCGAAGTTACCATAGACCGGGCTATCATGATCCATAGCATCATGATTGGAGAAGAAATAGAGGTTCATGAGGTTATAGCCCAAGAACTCTATAAGGTGGCGGACAAGTCCCCTACCTTGGCAAGGTTAGCCTTCCCTCATCTCATTTGTCACCTCTGTTATTCAGTTGGAGTTGACATAGAGGGAGACACCCCCATTGAGGAGGACAAGCCCATCACTAAGAAAAGGATGGAGCACACAAGAGACCCCACTCATCATGAGATCCCTGAGATTCCTCAAGGGATGCACTTTCCTCCACAAAACTATTGGGAGCAATTAAACACCTCCCTAGGAAAGTTGAGTTCCAACATGGGACAACTAAGGGTGGAGCATCAAGAACACTCCATCATCCTTCATGAGATTAGAGAAGATCAGAGAATCATGAGGGAGGAGCAACAAAGACAAGGAAGAGACATTGAGGAGCTCAAGCACTCCATAGGATCTTCAAGAGGAAGAAAGAGCCGCCATCACTAAGGTGGACCCGTTCTTTGATTTCCTTGTTCTTTGTTCTTCTGTTTTTCGAATTTTATGCTTATATTTATCCATGTTTATGTCTTGTGATCATTAGTGTCTTAGTGTCTATGACTTAAAGTTATGAATGTCCTATGAATCCATCACCTTTCTTAAATAAAAATGTGCTAAATTGATAAAAGAAAGAATTGCATGAATTTTGAATTTTATAACAGTTTAATTATTTTGATGTGGTGGCAATATTTTTGTTCTCTGAATGTATGCTTAAACAGTGCATATGTATCTTGAATTTGTGGTTCATGAATGTTGGCTCTTGAAAGAATGATGAAAAAGGAGACATGTTACTGAGGATCTGAAAAATCATTACAATGATTCTTGAAGCAAGAAAAAGCATTTCTATTCAAAAAAAAAATCGAAAAAAAAAGAGAAAAAGAAAAGAAAACGAAAAAAAAAGAGAGAAAAGAAAGAAAAATAAAGTTGTGATCCAAGGCAATAAGAGTGTGCTTAAGAACCCTGGACACCTCTAGTTGGGGACTCTAGCAAAGCTGAGTCACAATCTGAAAAGGTTCACCCAATTATGTGTCTGTGGCATGTATGTATCCGGTGGTAATACTGGAAGACAGAGTGCTTTGGGCCACAGCCAAGACTCAATAAGTAGCTTTGTTCAAGAATCATCATACTTTACTAGGAGAATCATTAACACTATCTGGATTCTAAGTTCCTAAAGAAGCCAACCATTCTGAATTTCAAAGGATAGAGTGAGATGCCAAAACTATTCAGAGGCAAAAAGCTAAAAGCCCCGCTCATCTAATTAATACTGATCTTCATAGATGTTTTTGGAATTCATTGCATATTCTCTTCTTTTTATCTTATTTGATTTTCAGTTGCTTGAGGACAAGCAACAATTTAAGTTTGGTGTTGTGATGAGCGGATAATTTGTATGCTTTTTGGCATTGTTTTTAGTATGTTTTTGGTATGATATAGTTAGTTTTTAGTATATTTTTATTAGTTTTTAGTTAAAATTCACTTTTCTGGACTTTACTATGAGTTTGTGTGTTTTTCTGTGATTTCAGGTATTTTCTGGCTGAAATTGAGGGACCTGAGCAAAAATCTGATTCTGAGACCAAAAAAGGACTGCAGATGCTGTTAGATTCTGACCTTCCTGCACTCGAAGTGAATTTTCTCGAGCTACAGAAACCCAATTGGCGCGCTCTCAACGGCGTTGGAAAGTAGACATCCTGGGCTTTCCAGCAATATATGATAGTCCGTACTTTGCCCAAGATTTGATGGCCCAAACCGGCGTTCAAAGTCACCCTCAGAAATCCCAGCGTTAAACGCCGGAACTGGCACCCAAATGGGAGTTAAACGCCCAAACTGGCACTAAAGCTGGCGTTTAACTCCAAGAAGAGTCTCTACACGAAAATGCTTCATTGCTCAGCCCAAGCACACACCAAGTGGGCCCGGAAGTGGATTTTTATGTCATTTACTCATTTCTGTACACCTTAGGCTACTAGTTTTCTATAAGTAGGACCTTTTACTATTGTATTTTCATCTTTGGACATCTAGTTCTTAGATCAGATCTTGGTTCTTCTGGTTCCCTCTCTGGGGCCGAAACCAATGATCACTCTTGTTCTTATGTATTTTCAACGGTGGAGTTTCTACACACCATAGATTAAGGTGTGGAGCTCTGCTGTACCTCGAGTATTAATGCAATTACTATTGTTCTTCCATTCAATTCCGCTTGTTCTTGTTCTAAGATATCACTCGTTCTTCAACTTGATGAATGTGATGATCCGTGACACTCATCATCATTCTCACCCATGAACAAGGTGACTGACAACCACTCTTGTTCTACAAGCGATCAAGGCTCTAGTGAATATCTCTTGGATTCCTGATTGCACGATGCATGGTTGATCGCCTGACAACCGAGTGCTCGTCTGACAAACGAGCCAACCATTCCGTGAGATCAGAGTCTTCGTGGTATAGGCGAGAACTGATGGCAGCATTCAAGAGAATCCGGAAGGTCTAACCTTGTCTGTGGTATTCTGAGTAGGATTCAATGACTGAATAACTGTGACGTGCTTCAAACTCCTGAAGGCGGGGCGTTAGTGACAGACGCAAAAGAATCACTGGATTCTATTCCGGCCTGATTGAGAACCGACAGATGAATTCCGCTATGCTGTGACAGAGCATATGCAATCGCTTTCACTGAGAGGATGGGAGGTAGCCATTGACAACGGTGAAACCCTACACAAGCTTGCCATGGAAAGGAATGAGAAGGATTGGATGAAGACAGTAGGAAAGCAGAGAGACGGAAGGGAAGGCATCTTCATGCGCTTATCTGAAGCTCCTACCAATGAGTTACATAAGTATCTCTATCTTTACCTTTGTGTTATTTTCGTTCATCACCCATATACATTTGAGTTTGCCTGACTAAGATTTACAAGATGACCATAGCTTGCTTTAATACTAACAATCTCCGTGGGATCGACCCTTACTCGCGTAAGGTTTATTACTTGGACGACCCAGTGCACTTGCTGGTTAGTTGTGCGAAGTTGTGTAATGCCATGGTATTGAGCTACCAAGTTTTTGGGGTTCATGACCAGGGATTATGAGAGTTGTGAAAAAGTATTGTTCACAATTTCGCGCACCACTTAGCAAACATAGTCTCTGATCTATCTAAAACCACTCTTAGTTTTATGAATGAAACTTGGAGGCACAAGTGGGTCAGCTGAGTAAAAGAGTTATTGAAACTCCTCCTAGTACTCTCCCAAGCAATACAGAAGAGAATCCCAAAAGAGAGTGCAAGACCATAACTATAACCAAAATGGCCGAACATGGAGAGAGTGAAAAGGTAGTGATTCCTAGTGAGGAAGACCTCAAGGGACGTCCACTAACTAATAAGGAGTTCCCTATTGAGGAACCAGAGGAATCTGAGGCTCATACAAAAACCATAGAGATTCCACTGAACTTACCTTTACCATTCATGAGCTTTGATGAGTATTCTTCCTCTGAAGAGGACGAAGACACTGTTGAAGAGCAAATTTCTCAGTATCTAGGAGCAATCATGAAGTTGAATGCCAAGTTATTTGGTAATGAGACTTGGGAGGATGAACCTCCATTGCTTATCAATGAATTGAATACCTGGATTCAGTAGACATTACCTCAGAAGAAACCGGATCCCGGAAAGTTCTTAATACCTTGCACCATAGGCACCATGACTTTTGAGAAGGCTCTGTGTGACCTGGGGTTAGGTATCAACCTCATGCTACTCTCTGTAATGGAGAAACTAGGGATCTTTGAGGTACAAGCTGCAAGAATCTCATTAGAGATGGAAGACAAATCAATGAAACAGGCGTATGGACCTGTAGAGGATGTCTTAGTGAAGGTTGAAGGCCTTTAAATCCCTGCTGACTTCATAATCCTAGACACTGGGAAGGATAAGAATGAATCCATCATCCGTGGAAGACCCTTCCTAGCCACAGCAAGGGCTGTGATTGATGTGGACAGAGGAGAGTTAGTCATTCAATTGAATGAGGACTACCTTGTGTTTAAGACTTAAGGATCTTCTTCTGTAAATATGGAGAAGAAGCATGAAAAGCTTCTCTCAATACAGAGTCAGACAGAGCCCCACATTCAGACTCTAAGTTTGGTGTTGGGAGGCCAGAACCATGCTCTGAGCATATGTGAAGCTCTGTAAGAGCTTCATGTCAAGCTATTGACATTAAAGAAGCACTTATTGGGAGGCAACCCAATTTTATTCATCTATATTAATTACTTTTCCATTGTTAGTATATGTTTTATTTAGGTTGATGATCATGTGAAGTCACAAAAACAGCTGCAGAATTAAAGTGGAATAAAAAATAGCTTCAAAACAGCACACCCTGGAGGACGGGCTTACTGGTGTTTAAACGCCAGTAAGGGTAGCAAAATGGGCGTTTAATGCCTAGTCTGGCAGCATTCTGGGCGTTAAACACCAGAAATGGCACATAGACTGGCGATTAATGCCAGAAAAGGGTGTCTGGTGTCTGGATGGCGTTAAATGCCAGTAAGGGTAACAGAATGGGCGTTTAACGCCTAGTCTTGCAGAATTCTGGACGTTAAATACCATAATTGGTAGTCAGACTGGCGTTTAATGCCAGAAATGGGCATCATCCTGGCGTTTAACGCCAGAAATAGGCATCAGCCTCGTGTTTAATACCAGAAATGGCACACAGTGGGCATTTAAATGCCAGAAAGGTGCAGGGATGAGAAATCCTTGACACCTTAGGATCTGTGGACCCCACAGGATCCCTACCTACCCCAACTCACTCTCTCCCTTCTTCAGACCTTTCCATAACACTCTTCCCCAAACACCATTCACCTATCAAATCCTACCCTCTTCCCCATAATCTCTCCACCACTCACATCCATCTAATATTTCCCAAAATAAACCCCACCTATCTCACCATTCAAATTCAAAACTATTCCCCTCCCAAACCCACCCCTTCTCACATGAATTCCCTATCTCCCTTACCCTATAGATAACCCTCTACACTCCTTCATTTTCACATATCACCAACACTTCCTACCCCCTTTGCCGAACCCTTCACACACCTCCATTTCCTCCATTTCTTCTTCTTCTCCTCCTTTCTTTCTTCTTTTGCTTGAGAATGAGCAAACCTTTTAAGTTTGGTGTGGGAAAAAGCGTTGCTTTTTATTTTTCCATAAACATTAATGGCACTTAAGACCGGAGAAACCTCTAGAAAGAGGAAAGGGAAGGCAATTGCTTCCAACTCCGAGTCATGGGAGATGGAAAGATTCATCTCAAAGGTCCATCAAGACCACTCCTATGAAGTTGTGGCCAAGAAAAAAGTGATCCCCAAGGTCCCTTTCAAGCTCAAAAAGAGCGAATATCCAGAAATCCGACGAGAGATTCGAAGAAGAGGTTGGGAAGTTCTCACCAACCCCATCCAACAAGTCGAAATTTTAATGGTTCAAGAGTTCTATGCTAATGTATGGATAACTAAGAACCATGATCAAAGTGTGAACCCGAACCCAAAGAATTGGCTTACAGTGGTTCGGGAGAAATACTTGGATTTCAGTCCGGAAACCGTGTGGTTGGCATTCAACTTGCCAATGATGCAAGGAGATCTTCATCCTTTCACAAGAAGGGTCAACTTTGATCAAAGGTTAGACCAAATCCTCATGGATATCTGTGTGGAAGGAGCCCAATAGAAGAGAGACTCCAAAAGGAAAGCCGGTTCAATTGAGAAGGCTTGACCTTAAACCCATGGCTAGAGGATAGTTAGAGTTCATCCAACGCTCCATCATTCCTACTAGCAACCGGTCCGAAGTAACTATGGATCAGGCTATCATGATCCATAGTATTATGATTGGAGAGGAAGTGGAAATTCATGAGATCATACCTCTAGAGCTATACAAGGTGGCTGACAAACCCTCCACTTTGGCAAGGTTAGTGATGAGCGGATATTTTATACGCTTTTTGGGGTAATTTCATGTAGATTTTAGTGTGTTTTAGTTAGTTTTTTAGTGTAATCTTATTAGCTTTTAGGCAAAATTCATATTTTTGGACTTTACTATGAGTTTGTGTGTTTTTCTGTAATTTCAGGTATTTTTTGGCTGAAATTGAGAGAGCTGAGCAAAAATCTAATTTAGGCTGAAAAAGGACTGCTGATGCGCTTGGATTCTGACCTCCCTGCACTCGAGATGGATTTTTTGGAGCTACATGAGTCCAGTTGGTGCTCTCTCAATTAGGTTGAAAAATAGACATCCAGGGCTTTCCAGCAATATATAATAGTCCATACTTTGCGTGAAGATAGACGACGTAAACTGGCGTTCAATGCCAGTTCCATGTTGCAGTTTGGCATTCAGCACCAGAAACAGGTTGAAAGTTGGAGTTCAACGCCAGAAACAGGTTACAACCTGGCGTTCAACTCCAGAAACAGCCCAGGCACGTGAGAAGCTTAAGTCTCAGCCCCAGCATACACCAAGTGGGCCCCAGAAGTAGATTTCTACACTATCCATCTTAGTTTACTCATTTTCTGTAAACCTAGGTTACTAGTTTAGTATTTAAACAACTTTTAGAGACTTATTTTGGATCTCATGACATTTTTAGATCTGAATTTTGTACCTTTTGATGGCATGAGTCTCTAAACCCCATTATTGAGGGTGAGGAGCTCTGCAGCGTCTTGATGAATTAATGCAATTATTTCTGTTTCCCATTCAAACATGCTTGTTCCTATCTAAGACGTTCATTTGCGCTTCACTATGAAGAAGGTGATGATCCGTGACACTCGTCACCTTCCTCAATCCATGAATGTGTTCCTGACAACCACCTCTGTTCTACATTAGATTGGATGAGTATCTCTTAGATTCCTTAATTAGAATCTTTGTGGTATAAGCTAGAATTGTTGGTGGCATTCATGAGGATCCGGAAGGTCTAGACCTTGTCTGTGGTATTCCGAGTAAGATTCTGGGATTGGATGACTGTGACGAACTTCAAACTCGCGAGTGTTGGGCGTAGTGACAGACGCAAAAGGATCAATGGATCTTATTCTGACATGATCGTGAACCAACAGATGATTAGCCGTGCTGTGACAGAGCATTTGTACCATTTTCACTGAGAGGATGGGAAGTAGCCATTGACAACGGTGACACCCTACATACATCTTGCCATGGAAGGAGCCTTGCATTTATGAAAGTGAGAAAGCATTATGTTACAGAAATTTAGAAGACAAAGCATCTCTAAAACTCCAACATATTCTCCATTATTGAGTAACAATTATTTATTTTATGCCCTTTCACTTTTTACAATTGAACTAAAAAAACACTGTTGTTGGTATCCTGACTAAGAATAATAAGATAACCATAGCTTGCTTCAAACCAACAATCTCCGTGGGATTCGACCCTTACTCACGTAAGGTATTACTTGGACGACCCAGTACACTTGCTGGTTAGTTGTGTGAAGCTGTGAGAAATAGTCCATTAATATTGGCATACACAATTTCGTGCACCAAGGTTTTGGCGCTGTTGCCGGGGATTGTTTGAGTTTGAACAACTGACGGTGAATCTTGTTGCTTAGATTAGGAAAAAAATTATCTTTTTCACTAGAATTGTGTCTTTTATTATCCCTTCTAATTTTTTTTTAAATATTAGTTTTCTTTATTAATTTTTAGTTTTTCTGTGAATTTAGTGTCATGTTTTAAGTTTGGTGTCAATTGCATGCTATTCTTTGTCTTTCAATTTTCGAATTGCATGTTCTTTATTTTTCCTTGATCTTCAAATTATTCTTGTCAAATTTTCTTGTTTGATCTTTGGTTTTTCTTATTTTGTGTATTTTTCATGTTTTCCTTGTGCAAGTTCAAAATATTAGTTTTCAAAAAATTTTTTTATCTTCATTTATTAAAAATACCTCTTTAAAACATGTTACATTTATAGCTCAATTGACTAGAGAATTGGTTTATGTTCTTGGTAATTGGGTATCTTCTTTTTAAAATCTTTTTCAAAAATAATTTTTCTTTGATTGAATCTTGTCCCAAACTTTAAGTTTGGTGTTTTCTTGTTAATTTTCTTTAATTTTTGAAAATTTATTTTGGGTTTCTAAAAAATTTAAGTTTAGTGCTCTTTCTTTTGTTCTTGTTATTCTTGAGATTCTTCAAGGTGTTCTTGAGTCTTTCTTGTGCTTTGATCTTAAAATTTTTAAGTTTGGTGTTCCTTAGTATTTTTCCCTCCAAAATTTTCGAAAACAAGGAGCATTAGATCTAAAAATTTTAAGTCCTGTATCTTTTGTGTGTTTCTCTCTTTCATAGTAAAATTCAAAAATTAAAAAAAATAGCTTCTCCTTTAATTTCTCATAATTTTTGAATTACTTGGGTTGACTTGGTCAAAATTTTTTAAATTATATCTTTTTCAAAAATATCCTAACCACTTTCTCTCTCCTCACTTTTTCGAAAGTCTTCATAAAATATCTTTAAATTCTTTTTTTATTATTTTTTCTTTTTTATTTTTATTTTTATTTATTTTTAATTTTATTGTCGTCTTTATTTTATTTTATTTTATTTTATTTTATTTTATTATTTTGAAATTTTTATATATAATAAAATAAATAAAATAAATTCACATCATCTCCCTTTCTCCATTATGGACTTAAGTGGAAATGAATAGTCCAGAAGGACTCTGGGGTCATATGCTAACCCCACTACTGCTTCATATGGGAGTAGTATATGTATACCCTCCATTGGAGTTAGTATTTTTGAGTTGAACCCTCAGCTCATTATCATGGTGCAGCAAAATTGCCAGTATTCCAGTCTTCCATAGGAAGAACCTACAAAGTTTCTGGCACAGTTTTTACAAATTGCTGGCATAGTACATGATAAGGAAGTAGATCAGGATGTCTACAGATTCTTACTGTTTCCATTTGCTGTAAAAGACCAAGCTAAGAGGTGGTTAAATAACCAACCTAAGGACAGCATAAAGACATGGAAACAGCTGTCAGAAAAATTCCTGAATCACTATTTTTCTCCAAAACGGATGACACAGCTAAGGCTGAGCATCCAAGGCTTCAAACAAGGAGATAATGAATCCCTTTATGATGCCTGGGAGAGATACAGAGAGATGCTAAGAAAATGCCCCTCTGAAATGTTTTCAGAGTGGGTGCAGTTAGACATCTTCTATTATGGGCTTACAGAGAGAGCTCAGACTTCTCTAGACCACTCAGCTGGTGGGTCTATACATATGAGAAAGACAATAGAAGGAGCTCAAGAGCTTATTGATACAATTGCCAGAAATCAGCATCTGTACCTAAGCAGTGAACCTTCCATCAACAAAGAGGCTAAAACAGTAACTGCTGAACTCAGTCCTACAGAACAAGTTACTGAATTCAATCAGCAACTAGATTTTCTAACAAAACAACTAGTCGATTTCAAGGAGATACTACAAGAAACAAGAATGGCTAATATGAATATGGAAATACAGTTGAAGCAAACAGAACAGCAATTATCAAAACAAATAATAGAAGAGTGCCAAGCAGTTCAATTAAGGAGTGAGAAAACATTAAATACCTCACTTCAAGGCAGCATGAAGCCAAGAAATGAACAGACTGCTATCCAAAATCCCTCTGAGGACAGTCAGAGCCCAGAGAGGAATAATTCTGGCGCTCAAACGCCAGAAAATGGGTGGGAAGCTGGCGTTGAACGCCCAACCCATGCTCAGTCCTGGTGTTCAACGCCAGAAACAAGCAAGGAATTGGCGTTGAACCCCAAAGAAAGCACAGTTCTGGCATTCAGACACCAGAAACAGGTTAGGAGTTGGCGTCTAATGCCACTCCAGCTTCCACCCCTGGTGTTCAAATGCCAGGGGGAGATCAAACACATACAAGTTCTAATAGCAACCCCTCTAAAAAGGCTTCTCAACCCACATCGGTAGGAAATAAACCTACAGCAACTAAGGTTGAGGAATACAAAGCCAGAATGCCTTATCCTCAGAAACTCTGCCAAGCAGAACAGGATAAGCAATTTGCCCGCTTTGCAGACTACCTCAAGACTCTTGAAATAAAGATTTGTTTGCAGAGGCACTTGAGCAAATACTCTCTTATGCTAAGTTCATGAAAGAGATCTTAAGTCATAAGAAGGATTGGAGGAAAACTGAGAAAGTTTACCTCATTGAAGAATGCAGTGCAGTCATTCTGAAAAGCTTACCTGTGAAGCTTAAAGATCTCGGAAGCTTTATGATACCTTGCACATTAGAAGGTACTTGTACCAAGCAAGCTCTATGTGATCTTGGGGCAAGTATCAACCTAATACATGCATCTACTATCAAAAAGCTTGGATTGACTGATGAAGTCAAACCAACCCGGATATGTCTCCAACTTGCTGATGGTTCCATTAAACACCCATCAGGCGTGATTGAAGACATGATTGTCAAGGTTGGGCCATTTATCTTTTCCACTAACTTTGTGGTGCTGGAAATAGAGGAGCACAGGAGTGCAACTCTCATTCTAGGAAGACCGTTCCGAGCAACTGGCCGAACCCTTATTGACGTCCAAAAAGGGGAAGTAACCCTGAGAGTCAATGAGGATGAGTTTACGTTGAATGTTGTCAAAGCTATGCAGCATCCAGACACCCCAAATGACTGCATGAGTATTAATATTATTGATTCTCTGGTAAAAGAGGTTAATATGACTGGGAGTCTCGAATCAGAGCTAGAAGATATCTTTAAAGATGTTCAGCCTGATCTGGAGGAACCAGAGAGAATAATAGAACCTCTGAAAATCCCTCAAGGAGAAGAGAAACCTCCCAAACCCAAGCTCAAACCATTACCACCATCCTTGAAATATACATTTCTGGGAGAAGGTGATACCTTTCCTGTAATCATAAGCTCTACCTTAGAGCCACAGGAAGAGGAAGCACTAATTCAAGTGCTAAGGACACATAAGAAAGCTCTTGGATGGTCCATCAGTGATCTTAAGGGCATTAGCCCAGCCAGATGCATGCACAAGATCCGATTGGAGGGTGACGCTAAGCCAGTGGTTCAACCACAGAGGCGGCTGAATCCAACCATGAAGGAGGTGGTGCAGAAGGAGGATGGCATGATAGTGGTTCATAATGAAAAAAATGAACTGGTCCCTACAAGAACAGTTACAGGGTGGCGTATGTGTATTGATTACAGAAGGCTCAATACAGCTACCAGAAAGGATCATTTTCCTTTACCATTCATAAACCAGATGCTAGAAAGACTAGCAGGTCATGAATACTACTGCTTCCTGGATGGATATTCAGGTTATAATCAAATTGTAGTAAATCCCCAGGATCAAGAGAAAACAGCATTCACATGCCCATCTGGAGTATTTGCATACAGAAGGATGCCATTTGGTCTGTGCAATGCACCTGCAACCTTTCAAAGATGCATGCTCTCTATTTTCTCTAATATGGTGAAAATTTTCTGGAAGTCTTCATGGATGATTTTTCAGTGATTGGAGAGTCATTCAGCTCCTGTCTTGACCATCTAGCACTTGTTCTAAAGAGATTCCAAGACACTAATTTGGTTTTAAACTGGGAGAAATGTCACTTTATGGTGACTGAAGGAATTGTCCTTGGGCACAAAATTTCGAACAAGGGAATAGAGGTGGATCAAGCTAAGGAGGAGGTAATTGAAAAATTACCACCACCTGCCAATGTTAAGGCAATCAGAAGCTTTCTGGGGTATGCAGGATTCTATAGGAGGTTTATAAAAGATTTTTCAAAAATTGCCAAACCTCTGAGTAATCTGCTAGCTGCTGACATGCCATTTATCTTTGATAAGGAGTGTCTGCAGGTGTTTGAGACTCTGAAAGCTAAGATGATCACAGCACCAGTCATCTCTGCACCAGACTGGACATTACCATTTGAACTGATGTGTGATGTCAGTGACCATGCCATTGGTGCAGTGTTGGGACAAAGGCATGACAAGCTTCTGCACGTCATTTACTATGCCAGTCGTGTTTTAAATGACGCACAGAAGAACTACACAACCACAGAAAAAGAGTTACTTGCAGTGGTTTACGCCATTGACAAGTTCAGATCTTATTTAGTAGGATCAAAAGTGATTGTGTACACTGACCTTGTTGCTCTTAAATATCTACTCACAAAGCAGGATTCAAAACCCGGACTCATCAGATGGGTGTTGCTTCTGCAGGAGTTTGATATAGAAATAAGAGACAGAAAAGGGACAGAGAACCAAGTAGCAGATCACCTGTCCCGAATAGAACCAGTGAAGGGGCGCCCCTCCCTCCTACTAAAATCTCTGAAAACTTTCCGGATGAGCACCTCTTTGCCATCCAGGAAGTGCCATGGTTTGCAGACATTGCAAACTACAAGGCAGTGAGATTCATACCCAAAGAGTACAGTGGGCAGCAAACAAAGAAATTGATCACGGATGCAAAGTACTGTCTTTGGGATGAACCATATCTCTTCAAGAGATGTGCAGACGGAGTAATCCGTAGATGTGTACCTAAAGAAGAAGCACAGAAGATCCTCTGGCACTGCCATGGATCACAGTATGGAGGAAATTTTGGAAGTGAGCAAACAACTACAAGAGTCCTCCAATGTGGCTTCTACTGGCATACTCTCTATAAAAACTCTCGAGTGTTTGTACTTAATTGTGACAATTGCCAAAGATCTGGTAATCTGCCTCACAGTTATGCCATGCCTCAACAAGGGATCTTGGAGATTGAGTTGTTTGATGTATGGGTATTGACTTCATGGGACCTTTCCCACCATCATACTCAAACACTTATATTTTGGTTACAGTGGATTATGTATCCAAATGGGTGAAAGCTTTTGCAACACCCACTAATGATACTAAGACAGTGCTGAAATTCCTCCGGAAACACATCTTCAGCAGATTTGGTATCCCTAGAGTACTAATCAGTGATGGGGGCACTCATTTCTGCAATAAACAGCTTTACTCTGCTTTGGTTCGATATAGAGTTAGCAACAGGGTAGCTACTCCATATCATCCACAGACAAATGGGCAAGCTGAAGTCTCTAATAGAGAACTTAAAAGAATCCTGGAACGGACTGTAATTAACCGTAGAAGGGATTGGGCAAGAAGCTTGGATGATGCTCTGTGGGCATACAGAACAGCATTTAAGACACCTATAGGAACTTCTCCATACCAGCTGGTGTATGGAAAAGCCTGTCACTTGCCAGTGGAACTGGAACATAAGGCCTATTGGGCAACCAGATTCCTAAACCTTGATGCCAAGTTAGCTGGAGAAAAACGATTGCTCCAGTTAAATGAGCTAGAGGAATTCAGACTCAATGCTTTCGAAAATGCAAAAATTTACAAAGAAAAAGCAAAAATATGGCATGATAAGAAACTATCATCCAGAGTCTTTGAGCCAGGGCAGAAAGTTCTTCTATTTAATTCTAGGCTCAGATTATTCCCCGGGAAATTGAAATCCCGGTGGAGAGGTCCATATGTGATTACAAGTGTGTCACCGTATGGATACGTGGAGCTTTAGGATAATGATTCTAATAAAAAATTCATTGTTAATGGACAGAGAGTCAAACATTATCTTGAAAGCAATTTTGAGCAAGAATGCTCAAAACTGAGACTTTATTAAAGCTCAGTAATAGTCCAGCTAAAGACAATAAAGAAGCACTTGTTGGGAGGCAACCCATCCATTTTCAAAGTTTATTTGTTAATTAATTAAATTTTACAGGTTTATGTCAATTATCTTCAAGGTAAAATAGCAATTGGTTGAGTTCACAAAGTTACAGAAGGATCCGCAGGATAAAACAGTAAAAAGGAAGCTCACTGGTGCCAAAAAGCTAGTAAGAGCTGTTTTGGGCACTGAACGCCCAAAAGAAGCATCTACTGGGCGTTCAACGCTAGTAAGGATGACCATCAGGGCGTTAAACGCCAGAAGGAAGCACCTTCTGGGCATTGAATGCCAGATTTATAACGTCCTGGGCATTCAGAAAAACGCCCAGTGACAAAGGAGTTCCTGGCGTTCAACGCCAGCTAGAAGCAACAGCTGGGCATTGAACGCCCAGGAGAAGCTGTGAATGGGCGTTAAACGCCCAAAACATGCAGCGTTTGGGCGTTTAATGCCAGGATTGTGGGGAGAAGGTAAATTCGTTTTCAATTCACATTTTTTTCAAATTTTTATGTTCCAATTCATGATTTCTTGCATAAACATGTTACAAACTCTCATCCTTCAATTCCAAAAATTTTAATCCTAATTTCTAAAATCCCTTTTTCAAAAATATCAAATGTATCTTAATTCATAAACACAAATCCTTTTTCAAATCCCATCCAACTTCTTTTCAAATCTTTTTCAAAAAAAAATCAATTATCTTTTCAAATTAATCCCAAATCCTTTTTTATAAAAAAGATTCAGATTTATCTTTTTCAAATATCTTCTATATCTTTTCAATTTTCAATTATATCTTTTTTCTATCATATTTATCTTTTACAAATCATATCTTCTATCCTATCTTTCTTCAAAATTTTTGAAAACCCACCCCCTCCCTTTAAATCCACTCTCGGCCTCTCCCCTCTCCTCAACAATTCGAAAACAAGCTCTCCTTTTATCCCCCTCCTTTCTTTTTTTTTTTTGCTTGGGACAAGCAAACCTCTAAGTTTGGTGTGTTTATCCATGATCACTAAACCATACCCACTAAGATCATGGCTCCTAAAGGAAAACAACCCACTCCAAGAGGCAAGAAAGAGAGTATTCCAAAACCACTTTGGAATCAAGGGAAGTTCTTAACCAAAGAACATTCAGACCATTACTACAAAATAATGGGTCTAAGGTCAGTGATCCCGGAAGTCAAATTCGATCTAAAAGAAGATGAATATCTGGAGATCCAAGAGCAAATTTGAAACAGGAGCCGGGAAATCCTAGCTAGTCTTGAGACAAAGGTGGGAAGAAACATGGTTCAGGAATTCTACGCTAATCTATGGCAAACAGACACGCAGAGAATATCTGGAACTGCTCTCTATGACTATCGGACCTTGGTCAGAGGAAAGATTGTTCACATCCACCCTAATAAAATCAGGGAGATCTTTAAGCTACCTCAGCTGAAAGATGACCCAAACTCCTTTAATAGGAGAATGATGAGAACAAATAAGGGCCTGGACAAGATTCTAGAGGACATATGCATCCCTGGAGCCAGGTGGACCACCAGCACCAAGGGCGTCCCAAATCAACTCAAGAGAGAACATCTCAAACCAGTCGCCAGAGACTGGCTGGACTTCATTGGGCGTTCTATACTGCCCACTAGCAACCGCTCTGAGGTCACCATTAAAAGAGCAGTGATGATCCACTGCATTATGCTGGGAAGAGAAGTGGAAGTTCATCAGCTGATTTCGTGTGAACTTTACATAATTGCAAACAAGAACTCCAAAGATGCTAAATTGGCTTATCCAAGTTTAATATCTATGCTATGTAAAGATGCTGGAGTGAAGATGGGAATAACTGAGTATATCTCAGTTGAGCGACCAATCACCAAAATATCAATGGAAAAACAACAAGTGCAGGATGACCCCATCAAGAGAAGAGCACAGGAATTTCTCCCGGAAATCCCTCAATTTGAATACTGGGAGCACCTTGAAGCATCGGTTACCAAGTTGTAAGAAGCTATGGACCAAATAAAGGAAGAACAGAATAATCAAAATAGCATGCTTTGCAAATTGCTTGGGGAACAAGAAGAGCAAGGGCGTGACTTGAAGGAACTAAAGCGTCAGAAATTATCTCTTGAAGGACCAAGCACCCCACAAACTAGAGGAACATCCACTTCCCAAAATAAAGGTTGTTGAGTCCTAATCTTAGCTTTACTCTGTGATAGTTGTCTTATAGATTTACCTTAGAAGTTATATAGGAGTAGTAGTAATTAGTATATCTATTTTGATTTTATTTCCAATTAAGCTATAATTTATTTTTCTCATCATCATCAAACATGAATAAAATAGTAGATTCTTAGAATAAAGAGGTAATTTAATTTTGATTTTTTAATAAGGAAAATTCTAATTATTTATATGTGGTGGCAATACTTTTTGTCTTCTGAATGAATGCTTGAACAGTGCATATTTTTTATATTGAATTTTATGAATGTTAAAATAGTTGGCTCCTGAAAGAATGATGAACAAGAGAAATATTATTGATGATCTGAAAAATCATAAAATTGATTCTTGAAGCAAGAAAAAGCAGTGATAAAAAAAGAAAAAAAAGCAAAAGAGGTAGAAAAAGCCAATAGCCCTTTAAACCAAAAGGCAAGGGTGAAAAGGATCCAAGGCTTTGAGCATCAATGGATAGGAGGGCCTAAGGAAATAAATCCAGGCCTAAGCAGCTAAATCAAGCTGTCCCTAACCATGTGCTTGTGGCATGCAGATCCAAGTGAAAAGCTTGAGACTGAGTGGTTAAAGTCGTGATCCAAGGCAAAGGAGTGTGCTTAAGAACTCTGGACACCTCTAATTGGGGACTTTAGCAAAGCTAAGTCATAATCTGAAAAGGTTCACCCGATTATGTGTCTGTGGCATTTATGTATCCGGTGGTAATACTGGAAAACAAAGTGCTTAGGGCCACGGCCAAGACTCATAAAGTAATTGTGTTAAAGAATCAATATATTAAACTAGGAGAGTCAATAATACTATCTGAATTCAAAGTTCCTATGGATGCCAATCATTCTGGATTTCAAAGGATAAAGTGAGATGCCAAAACTATTCAGAGGCAAAAAGCTACTAATCCCACTCATCTTATTAGAATCTGAGATATTATTGCTTCTTAATTTCTTTTTATCCTATTTTATTTATCTAGTTGCTTGAGGACAAGCAACAGTTTAAGTTTGGTGTTGTGATGAGCGGATATTTTATACGCTTTTTGGGGTAATTTCGTGTAGATTTTAGTGTGTTTTAGTTAGTTTTTAGTGTAATTTTATTAGTTTTTAGGCAAAATTCATATTTATGGACTTTACTATGAGTTTGTGTGTTTTTCTTTAATTTCAGGTATTTTTTGGCTGAAATTGAGGGAGCTGAGCAAAAATCTGATTTAGGCTGAAAAAGGACTGCTGATGCTGTTGGATTCTGACCTCCCTATACTTGGGATGGATTTTTTGGAGCTACAAGAGTCCAATTGGCACGCTCTCAATTGGGTTGAAAAGTAGACATCCAGGGATTTCCAACAATATATAATAGTCCATACTTTGCACGAAGATAGACGATGTAAACTGGCGTTCAACGCCAGTTCCATGTTGCAGTTTGGCATTCAGCACCAGAAACAGGTTGCAAGTTGGAGTTCAACGACAGAAATAGGTTATAACCTGGCGTTCAACTCCAGAAACAGCCCAGGCACGTGAGAAGCTTAAGTCTCAGCCCCAGCACACACCAAGTGGGCTCCAGAAGTAGATTTCTGCACTATCCATCTTAGTTTACTCATTTTCTGTAAACCTAGGTTACTAGTTTAGTATTTAAACAACTTTTAGAGACTTATTTTGGATCTCATGACAATTTTAGATCTGAATTTTGTACCTTTTGATGGCATGAGTCTCTAAACCCCATTGTTAGGGGTGAGGAGCTCTGCAGCGTCTTGATGAATAAATGCAATTATTTCTGTTTCCCATTCAAACATGCTTGTTCCTATCTAAGATGTTCATTTGCGCTTCACTATGAAGAAGGTGATGATCCGTGACACTCGTCAC
This sequence comes from Arachis hypogaea, assembly GCF_003086295.3. NCBI lineage: Eukaryota > Viridiplantae > Streptophyta > Magnoliopsida > Fabales > Fabaceae > Arachis > Arachis hypogaea. The sequence goes on from NC_092039.1 coordinate 87,079,125, forward strand.
CTTCCTCAATCCATGAACGTGTGCCAGACAACCACCTCCGTTCTACATTAGATTGAATAAGTATCTCTTAGATTCCTTAATCAGAATCTTCGTGGTATAAGCTAGAATTGTTGGCGGCATTCATGAAGATCCGAAAGGTCTAAACCTTGTTTGTGGTATTCCGAGTAGGATTCTGGGATTGGATGACTGTGACAAACTTCAAACTCGCGAGTGTTGGGCGTAGTGACAGACCCAAAAGGATCAATGGATCTTATTCCGACATGATCGAGAACCAACAGATGATTAGCCGTGCTGTGACAGAGCATTTGGACTATTTTCACTGAGAGGATAGGAAGTAGCCATTGACAATGGTGACACCCTAAATACAGCTTGCCATGGAAGGAGCCTTGCATTTATGAAAGTGAGGAAGCATTATGTTATAGAAATTCAGAAGACAAAGCATCTCCAAAACTCCAACATATTCTCCATTATTGAGTAACAATTATTTATTTTATGCCCTTTCACTTTTTACAATTGAACTAAAAAAACACTGTTGTTAGTATCCTGACTAAGAATAATAAGATAACCATAGCTTGCTTCAAACCAACAATCTCCATGGGATTCGACCCTTACTCACATAAGGTATTACTTGGACGACCCAGTGCACTTGCTGGTTAGTTGTGCGAAGCTGTGAGAAATAGTCCATTAATATTGGCGTACACAATTTCGTGCACTAGTTAGCCTTCCCTCATCTCATCTGTCACCTATGCAATTCAGCCAGAATTGTCATAGAGGAAGACATCCTCACTGAAGAGGACAAGCCCATCAATAAAAAGAGGATAGAGCAAACAAGAGAGCCCACTCATGGACCTCAACAAGAGCATGAGAAAGTCCCTTATCAAGAAATCCCTGAGATGCCTCAAGGGATGCATTTTCCTCCACACAACTATTGGGAGCAACTCAACTCCTCTTAAGGAGATTTGAGTTCCAATATGGAGCAACTAAGGATAGAGCACCAAAAGCACTCCATTATGCTCCATGAAATTAGAGAGGACCAAAGAGCCATGAGGGAGGAACAACAAAGGCAAGGAAGAGATATTGAGGAGCGTAAGCACTCCATAGGATCATCAAGAGGAAGAACTAGCCGCCGTCACTAAGGTGGACCAGTTCTTTAATTTCCTTGTTCTTATTTTTCTATTTTTTGGTTTTTATGCTTTATGTTTTGTATATGTTTGTGGCTTTATTACATGATCATTAGTGTCTAGTGTCTATGCCTTAAAGCTATGAGTGTTCCATAAATCCTTTACCATTCTTAAAAGAAAAATGTTTCTATTTGCAAAAGAATAAGAAGTACATGAATTTCGAATTCTATCTTGAAATTAGTTTAATTACTTTTATGTGGTGGCAATACTTTTTGTTTTCTGAATGAATGATTGAACAGTGCATATTTTTGATAGTGAAGTTTATGAATGTTGAAATTCTTGGCTCTTGAAAGAATAATGAAAAAAGAGAAATGTTATTGATAATCTGGAAAATCATAAAATTGATTCTTGAAGCAAGAAAAAGCAGTGAAAAACATAAAGCTTGCGAAAAAAAGGTGAAAAATAGAGAAAAGGAAAGAAAAAGAAAAAGCAAGTAGAAAAGCCAATAGCCCTTTAAACCAAAAGGCAAGGGTAAAGAGGATCCAAGGCTTTGAGCATCAGTGGATAGGAGGGCCCAAAGGAATAAAATCCTGGCCTAAGCGGCAAAATCAAGCTGTCCCTAACCATGTGCTTGTGTCATGAAGGTCCAAGTGAAAAGCTTGGGACTGTTTGGTTAAAGTCGTGATCCAAAGCAAAAGAGTGTGCTTAAGAACTCTGGACACCTCTAACTGGGGACTCTAGCAAAGTAGAGTCACAATCTGAAAAGGTTCACCCAATTATGTGTCTGTGACATTTATGTATCCGGTGGTAATACTGGAAAACAAGATGCTTAGGGTCACGGCCAAGACTCATAAGTAGCTGTGTTCAAGAATCAACATACTAAGCTAGGAGAATTAATAACACTATCTGAATTCTGAGTTCCTATGGATGCCAATCATTCTGAACTTTAAAGGATAAAGTGAGATGCCAAAACTATTCAGAAACAAAAAGCTACTAGTCCCGCTCATCTGATTGAAACTAAGCTTCATTGATGTTTTGGAATTTATTGTATATTCTTTTCTTTTTATCCTATTTTGTTTTTGGTTGCTTGGGGTCAAGCAACAATTTAAGTTTGGTATTGTGATGAGCGGATAATTTATACGCTTTTTGGCATTGTTTTTAGTATGTTTTAGTAACTTTTTAGTATATTTTTAGTAGTTTTTATGCAAAAATCACATTTCTGGACTTTACTATGAGTTTGTGTGTTTTTCTATGATTTCAGATATTTTCTGGCTAAAATTGAGGGACCTGAGCAAAAATCTGATTCAGAGGTTGAGAAAGGACTGCAGATGCTGTTGGATTCTGACCCTCCTGCACTCGAAGTGAATTTTCTGGAGCTACAGAAGCCCAATTGGCGCGCTCTCAATTGCGTTAGAAAGTAGACATCTTGCGCTTTCCAGCAATGTATAATAGTCCATACTTTGCACGAGTGTTGATGGCCCAAACTAGCGTCCAAACGCCTACTAGAGACCCTTTTCTGGCGTAAAACACCGGAACTGGCACCAGAACTGGAGTTAAACGTCCAAACTTGCATCCAAGCTGGCGTTTAACTCCAAGAATGGCCTATGCACATGAAATCTTCAAAGCTCAGCACAAGCACACACCAAGTGGGCCCGAAAAGTGGATTTCTGCACTATCTGCACTTAGTTATTCAATTTCTGTAAACCCTAGTAACTAGTTTAGTATATGTAGCACTTTTTACTATTATATTCGGGGGGCGGGCAGATTTTAAGAATTATCTTATGCCACTTGGGAGGCTGACAATTCGGCCATGCCTAGACCTTCTTCTCTTATGTATTTTCAACGGTGGAGTTTATACACCTCATAAATTAAGGTGAGGAGCTCTGCTATTCTTCATGAACTAATGCAAGTATTATTGTTTCTCTTTCAATTCACGCCTACTTCTTCTCCAAGATATACTCTCATACTTAATTCATTTAAGTCAGAATGAAGGGGTGACCCGTGACAATCACCCACTATCTTCGTTAGTCGCTTAGCCAAGATCCGCGTGCCTGACAACCACAAGCGGTCTACATGATGTTCAACGTAGTCATTGGATGATAGCTGGAATATAGTCTCTTGGGTCTCTGATCCACAGATTTGACTTGCCTCTCCTGACAATAGAGCTTTCAAATCTATGAGATTAGAACCTTCGTGGTATATGCTAGAACTAATTGGCAGCATTCCTGAGATCCAGAAAGTCTAAACCTTATCTGTGGTATTCCGAATAGGATCTGGGATGGAATGACTGTGAAGAGCTTCAAAATCACAAATGTTAAGCACAGTGACAGTGTGCAAAAGGACAGAGAGATCCTATTTCGACGCAAGTGAGAACCGATAGATGATTAGCCGTGCACTAGCTGTGCCTGGTATTTTTCACCCGACACGAGAAATTCGACAGTTGATTAGCCATACAGAAACCATAGCTAGACCATTTTCACCGAGAGGATGGATGGTAGCCATTGACAATGGTGATCCACCAACATACAGCTTGCCATGGAAGGGAGCACGCTGATTGGATGAAGACAAGAAGAAAGCAGAGGTTCAGAAGCAACAAAGCATGTCTAAACGCTTATCTAAAATTCCCACCAATGAATTACATAAGTATCTTTATTTTAATTTACGTTTTATCTATCTTTCAATTATCAAAACTCATAACCAATAGAATCCTCCTGACTAAGATTTACAAGATGTCCATAGCTTGCTTCAAGCCGGCAATCTCTGTGGGATCGACCCTTACTCGCATAAGGTTTTATTACTTGGACGACCCAGTGCACTTGCTGGTTAGTTGTACCGGAGTTGTAAAAAGTGTGATCACAATTCCGTGCACCAACCATGCTGCTCTCAAGTACTTTTTTTTCCAAGCAGGACTTTAAACCAAGATTGATAAAATGGGTATTGCTCTTGCAAGAATTTGACATAGAGATAAGGGATAAGAAAAGGTCAGAAAACTAGGTGGCTGACTACTTATCCTGGATTGAACCTGCTGCAGGGACGTTCCCTCCCACTACTGAAATATTCGAGACCTTCCCTGATGAATAACTCTTTGCAGTATGCAAAGCACCTTAGTTTGCCGACATTGCAAATTACAAGACGATAAGGTTCATCCCCAAGGAATACAGTAGACAGCAAGTTCAAAAATTCATCCATGATGCTAAGTACTACTTGTGGGATGAACCATACCTTTTCAAAAGGTGCTCGGACGATATAATTTGCCATTGCATATCTGAGGATGAAACATAGCAAATCCTATGGCATTACCGTGAAACTAAATAAAATCTAACTAAAAACCACTAGAAAATGTTGGAAAAAGGGTATAAGATGCTCACGCATCAAGAACCATTCAGACCTTAGAAAATATGTTGAGAGCATGTGTTTTGGAATAACCCAAAGGCTAGGATAGGTATATGTCATTAGTGGAGTTTGCCTATAACAATAGTTATCATGCGAGCATAAGGATGGCTGCTTATAAAGCATTGTATGGACGAAAGCGTCAATCACCTCTGTGTTGGTATGAACCTAGAGAATCAAGTGTGTTAGGTCCTGAATTGGAAGCTAAGACGACGGAGAAGATCAAGAAGATTAGAACCAGAATCCTCACTACACAAATTCGTCAAAAGAGTTATACAGATCAAAGGAGAAATCCATTAGCGTTTGAAGAGGGTGAACATGTATTTCTGATACTTACCCCTACGATGGGCATTGGACCAACAATTAAAACAAAGAAGTTAAATTCTCGATACATTGGCTCATTTGAGATCTTGAAGAAGATCGGTTCTGGCGTATCAATTGACGTTGCCACCGAATCTTCCAAATTTGCATGATGTGTTCTGTGTTTCACAACTACAGAAGTTAGAGACCGATATGAGGAAGGACTATCCACAATTATTTACAGGTGACTAAATTTTGAGGACAAAATTTTAAATAAGTTGGGTAGGATGTAAAATCCAGACAAATCGTAATTAATTAAATAATAAATTAAATGTGGGCAAAAATAATTAGAAATTTTAGCAATTGTAATTTGACAATTTAAATATGATATTCAGACTCACTGAATTATTCTGAGTCAGAAAAAATAGTTGTTTGAGTAAAAATGTGCATTGAAAATTTGATCCAGCAGTACTTGCTGAGATCTATCCGATACTGCAGTTGAAAAAATTAATTATGAGTGAAAAATGTTAAAAAGTTAAAATTTAGGTTTGAGAAGGTAAACATATTTAAAATGCAAATTAAAATGCTAATCTTAAAGGATTTGGCTCAAAATGGGGACAAACAAGCAATATATGTGAACTGGGCCCAAGTTGAGCCCAAGCCCGACATATATAATCCCTAACTTAAGGCAATTTCAACACCAACAACACACTGATTTACACACTCATGCTGAAATTGAAGAAGACAGGGTGAAGAGAGAAACCCTAAGCTCATAAACATTAAATCCATCATAACTTCTTATCTGGTGCTCCGATTACCACACCGTTTGCAACCACACGAAGCCCTTCTCATCCTCTTCATTTTTATCTAAAAATATTGGTAAGATTTTTAGGTTCTCTTATCTCATTTTCACAGAACATGTGTAATTCAAAATTTAGTTATGGGTTTTAAGAAATCTTGTGATTTTGGTTGTTTAGGGGTATTCTAGTATGAGCTATTGATAATTTTCATCAACCAATTCTGTGAATTAAGGTAAGAAATTCTCAAACCCTTGTTATTCATGAATTTTATGAACCCTAGGTTGATGTATGTATGAAATTGTGTGTATTAGAATATTGGGTATATATTTGGAACTTGGAAATTGCTTGTGAAAGTATTGGGTGGAGCTTGGAGCTAAGACTTGGTGAAATTTTACAAGCGGAGAGCATGATTTTGACTTCCAAAAGGTACAATTTTAGTTTCATTTAAATACCGTATAATGTAATATGAAATCCTAGGTTAGATGCCCAAGGATTAAGTTTGAATTGGGTATTTGGATGGATTTGATATTTGTAGATGATATGTGGTGGTAATTGATATTTTGGATGAGGATTGTGTATTTTTGCATAGTAATATGTTTTGAAAGTTTATAAATTGAATGATGATTATATATTTATGTGTTGTGTATTGAATTGATGAATTTAGGCTGAAAGCTGTGATTTTTGGCCGAAGGCCAGAGAAAGGTAAGAACCGTAAGTGATGATTGAATTGTGTGATAATGCATGAGATTGAATGAAGAATTGGTATAAAATGTATGGAAATTTAAATGATTGGTAAAATAGTAAAAAATGTGGATTTGAGGTGTGATGTTGGTGAATTTGAGTTGAATTGTATAAATGGAGTAGTTTTGAATTTGGTTGAGTATGAATATGTGAGTTGAGTTAGTCTGGACTCCTTTTGATGTGTTAAAATTGATTTGGCTTGTGATCAATTGGAAGAATTGGTAAATGTGTGTTTTTGGTTAAAATTGATTTTCAGCCAACTTCGGCGGGCCGTAACTCAGTCCTTTGAGTTGGAAACTTTTAAAAATTAGATTTTTATGAAAATTCATTTATCGATCTTTCCAGCAGTTCAAGAATGGTTGAAAAATGAATTTTGTAGAAAAAGATATGAATGTTTGAATTTGGGGCTGAAAAGATGGTTTTTACACTATATCAGCTTTCTCAAGTTCTGATATAGGTTGCATACACAAGTTTGTCAAAATGACGCTCATGCTTACGCGGGCGAACCCCACTGTCCAAACCTTTCGCATAAGCAAAGGTGGTCTGTGCACGTGAGTTTGGAAAATTTGCACTCATGCGTGCGCGAGCATGTGCATGCATTCGTGATCTACCTGTTTTTCTAGAAAGTGAATTTTTAAAGTTTTTAACCATTCCTCGAGCCTTTTAAGCCTTTGTAAACCCCAATAAGAGTCTAGAGCCAGTGTAATTAAGGATGGAAGAGTTAGGGACAAAACCAAAAGAGTTGAGTTAGTGAAATTAAGGAAAATGAATAAAACGTGAAAGGATATATGATGAATATGAATGAGATGATTGATGATGATGATGAATGATGATGATGAATGAGATCAATTAAGATTGAATATAAGTAGAGATGAGATTGAAGTTGAGATTGTCCATGAGATTAATAATGAGATTGATGTTGACAACCAAACGGGTTTGTTACTTGTGACAACCAAAACGTTTGCACGAAGGGATTTCTGTTGGTTTAGAATCTATATCTACAACGCGACTATTTTTATAAAATTCTTTATTAGCAAAAATCCTAACGTCAAAAATGGCGCTGTTGCCGGGGAATTGCAAACGTGTGCCTTATTATTGGTTATTGTAAATATTTTTCAAATTTTTTTTTTCTTTTTTGTTAGTTTTTGTTTTTATTATCTCTCACTGCTATGAACTCTCACCCCTTTGGCTATGAGTCTGGTTATAATTATGTTGCAGGAAGAGGAGATTATAATGACAACATGCACCATGGTTGGAACAATCAAAGATGGGAGGAGCCACAAGGATTTGATCAACCCTCATGGCAACAACCACCTCCAGTGGACTATCAACAACCATTCTGTGATGCATATCAAGGCAATGGCTATGGTGAGCACTCTTTGGACTACCAACAAGACCCACCATATGCCTATGAACCCCCTCCTCCTCAATATAATTTTGAATGACCATACTCACAAGCCCCTTTTCACCATTCACCTCTATATAACCTTAACCCTCATCCACCACACCAACCACCTTATGAGCCATATGAACCATATATAGAATCACCCCAATTCCAACCCAATTACTCCCAAGAACCACCACCTCAATATTTGCCATCTCCATATCCATCAATCCAAGAGCACTATGATCCTACTTATGATAGCCGAGCGCGACAAGAATCAACGGATCGTCTCACGGAAACATGTGCAAAACTTCAAGCAACCATTCGCCAACTGGATCAAGCGATAAATCAATTAGCTTCCCGACTTTCGGACACTCAAGGAACCCCCATGGATTCATGTGGCCAATCTAATGAAGAACGTAGCATGAAGGAGATACTGGAAACTCCAGAGGGCAGTACGGAACATGACTTTGTACTGGAACAAGTGGAGGAAGCTATAATTATCAAAGAAGAAGAAGTGGTTGTAGACTTAGGAGATACTGAACCTCCATGGGAAAGTCAAGACATAGAGCCTCCTTCCAAGACAGTTGCATTTGATGTTGAGGAGGGTGTACAACCTCCAAGGCATATCACAGTTGAAGACTTGGAAGAGGTTGATCAAGTGATGGAGATTCAAGAAGAAAAAGCACAACCTCCCATGCCCTTGGAAAGCAATAAAGAGGAGGTTGAATTGGAAGAGAGCTACCAAGAGGAAGGGGTTGAAATTAAAGAAGCTTTCAAAGAGGTGGTAGTAATCAGAAAAGAGCACAAGGGAGTAGAGCTTGCAATTTCATTAAAAATACCTCCCCCTAAGTTGCCATCATCCTTCACAACATTCAAGTGGGTAAAATTCATATCCCTTAGCTTTCTAATTCCACTTGAATATGGGCTACTGGAGACGGATGGTCAACTTAGAGCTCTCTGTGGCATTAAGAGTAAGAAGAAGATGGTCAGTGATAAGATTTATCCTGCAAGGTTCAACATGGTTGTGTGCTCAACATTTAAACGCAAAGGTTGGTGTAGAGCTCAACTGAATGGGTCTAGGAAGTTGTCTGGCTGCTTCAGTGAGAATTCAAACTGTTTGCCATCCGGCTGGAATAATATTGCTCAACAAAAAGACGGGTGCAAAAGCAAGATTTGGGACCCCAGAATTCACTCTAGAAATCAACACTCTTGGGGCCTTGTCACTTGCTTTAACTTGCTTGAAGGCTTTCTGTACCTTGTTTGGGACCCCAGAGGCTACTGGAACTCCAAACATTGGTGGAGATTTCTGGATGAGTTCAAGCACAACCCGCCATAACAGGAAGCTCCTCAAATGTCCAACTTAAGGAATTTAACTAAAAGTGCTAGGTGGGAGACAACCCACCATGGTATGATCGTTCCTTTTTCAGTTTTCATTTTAGTTTGTTTTGTTTGTTTTCAAGTTTTGATTGAACTTGGATTCATGCATACTTGCATAGCATTCATATTAAGCATTGCATTCTGCATACTGCATTAAAAAAAGGGAAAAACACGCACGCAACGCGGCAGCGTCGCTAACGCGTCCGCGTCGCATGTGCGTTGTGAAGAAGAGAAATCGAACAGAGAGTCACATGAGAGTGTGGCTAGAGGCGTGCCCGTGGCATAAATCGTCCCACGCGACCGCGTCGCTGACGCGTCCGCATCGAGTGGGAACACTGACCTCTCACGCGACAGCGTCACTCACGCGGCCGCGTGCCCTGGATTTCAACGTAAAAGGGTGCACAACCAATTATTGTGCTAGAGTGGTGCTGGATTGGTGCTGAACACACAATTCTACCCACGCGGCCGCGTGACCCACGCGACCGCGTCACATTCTTCTAAAGCCCACTCACGCGATCGCATGCCCCATGCGATCGCGTCACTTAAATTTGGCACTAATAATAATTTGAACAGAGAGTTGTGCGAGCGCGAGGCTGCCCTCACGCCAGTAGCATGAATTGTGTCACGCGACCGCGTGACCGACGCGACCACGCCAATCAGTATCAGCGCAAGCCGCGCGACTGCGTGCCCCACGCGATCGCTTCGTTTGCACCGCACAGCTTATCCTAATTTGCCAAATATCTTATCTTTTCTTCCCCAATCCTAATTTTTCCTCCCTCCTTTCTTACTTACTTCTTCTTCCCTTCTTTCCCTTCTCATTATTCTTATCTTTCATTTTCTTTTACTTCATTGCATACTTTCATTCATTGCATTATTTTCATTGGTGTTGAAATTTTATTTGGGTCATTGTCTTTTTCTATATTTTTGTGAAATATTTGACAATTATATATTACTTTTTAAAGGGTTGCTTGCATGTTCAATTTAATACTTTCAAATAGCTTATTTACCATGCATGCCATGTGTTTGTGAAAATGCCCGTATGACATTGTGCACTATTTTTAAGATTTCTTTTAATCTATTACTATAAATGCTTGCTTTTCACAAAACTCTTTTTATATTTTATTAATTAAATATAATTGTTATTACAAACATGATTGTTAGTTTGAAAGACTTGGTAATCTAACTTGGACATTGAATACTTGATCTATGCTACTCATGTCTTTGCCAGCATGCCAATAAACATCTTGCATTTAACTGTCATCACATGCACTTACTATATTTCCATTGATGACTTTTCACATGTAGTCATGACCATGTGTTAACATTATTCTTCTTTACTGTGCATTGATTACCACATTTCCCGCTCTCTTCTTTGCTGGATCCCCTAGCTTTACTTGTTACTTTCCTTTTTCCCCTTTCAGGATGGCCACCAAGAAGAGTAAAGAGAGAAAGCTACTCCCAAACCACAGGCAAGGAAAGGAACACAAGAGAGCACTAGCTGAGGAACTACAACCCCCATCAACCTGTCACATCTCAGCATGCACCAAGGACGGTGCAATCTTTAAGTGTGGGGAGGTCGATACCGATCTCCATGGGTTAGTTAGTCCCTTATAACACCAATTTTTGTTTTTCATTGTTTGATTGCATGTTTATTTTTTTGTGCATATTTTACCACTTGGTTAAAGTAATATTTTCTTTTTCAAGAAATTTTTATAGTGTTTCACTAATTTGAATAAAACTTTTTGAAAAACTTGTTTGAAGAAATATTATTTTGGAACATAGTTTAGAGCCCGAACACACAAAACCAGTGAGATTTTGAGCCTATTTTATTGGTTGCATTTTATCAACTAATATTTTATTTTTGGTGTGTATTTTTCTCTCTAAAATTGTGATCTTTGTCTTGCTTAATTCTATATTTCCATTGTTTAATGTATGCATGCACTGATATGATTGAGGCCTTTGTTTCACTAAGCTTACATACCCATATGGCCTTACCCTTTCATTATCCTTTGCAAACCAATTTGAGCCTAATATACCCATTTGTTCTTTACTTTAGCTCATTACTAACTCTAAGCGGAAAATAATAATGTCCTTAATTTGAATCCTTGGTTAGCTTAGACTAGTAAAAGTGCTCATGATTTAAGTGTGGGGAGGTTGGGTTTGAAATTATTTGGTTTGAATAATTGGGTGTTGTATATTTTAGTGAAAATGTGCAAAATAATAGTTGAGCACATATTATTGCATTCAATACTTTAATCATATGCATTGAAAAAAAAAAAAGAGAAAAAGAAAAAGAAAAGAGCAATTAATAAAAGGGGACAAAATGCCCCAAAGTAAGTGTTGGTATTAATGCATATGTACTAAACTCAATGTTAGGATGCATGAACATGTGGAAAGCACAGTTAATGGGAAGTTAGATTTTGCATTTTAATTAAATGGATTGTCTTAAGTTAGGTGGGAAGTTTATGTTAATTAAGGATTCAAATTTTAGTCCACTTGGCCAAATACAATCCTATCTTGACCCTAACCCCATTACAACCCTTAAAAGACCTCTTGATTTGTGTATTGGTGCATTAAATTTTTGTTGATTATTAGATGAAGGGCAAGCTAGAGAAAGCAAGATTAGTAGAGAATTGAGAGAATTAACCCTAGACACTTGAGAGTTAGAGTGATATACACTACCAAGTAAGGGTTCAGCGCTTAATTCTATGTTCCCTGCTTTTATGAGCTATCTTCTTCTTGCAAGTTATTTGTATTGTATTTTGTGATTTGAATTAGTGAAATCCAGTTCATATTTATTCTTGAAAGATTTATTTACTTTTTCACCAAGTAGGTAGAAACATTTTTGCATTTAGTTGCATTCATAGGTTGCATCTCATACATTCTATCATTCCTCTTCATCTCTTTATAGTTTCTCTTGAGGAGGACATGCTATTGTTTAAGTGTGGGAGGTTGATAAATCACTATTTTACTGTTTATCTTATGCTCAATTGAGTGGTTTTTATCAACTCTTTACTCACTTATTCATACAATTCGCATGTTTTACATTTTCCTTCCTAATTTTGTGTTGTGATTTAAAACATACTTGTTTGATCTTATATTTGCTTATTATTAATCCTCTCTTATTACCATTAGATGCCTTGATATGTGTGTTAAATGTTTTCAGATATTATAAGGCAAGAATGGCTCAGAGGATGGAAAGGAAGAATGCAAAAATGGAAGGAATACAATAAGTTGGAGAAACTGCTAACCTGTCCAACCTGACCTCTTCGCACTCAAACGGCTATAACTTTAGCTACAGAGGTCCAAACGATGCAGTTCTAGTTACGTTGGAAAGCTAACGTCCGGGGCTTCGATTTGATATATAATATCCCATAGTTGCCTTGATGCTAAGTGACGCGAACACGTGATTCACGCGGACGCGTTGCATCTGCAAACTTCAACCCGCACGGCCGCGTAGGCGACGCCTCCGCGTCACTTGGCCGCGACCTGTAGGGACCAGAAAGCGCTGGAAGTGACTTCTGGGTTGTTTCTGACCCAGTTTTTGGCTCAGAGAATACAGATTAAAGACTATAAAGTGGGGGAATGCATCCATTCATGATCATGCTCTGATAATTCATAATTTTAGTTTTAGATGTAGTTTTTAGTGAGAGAGGTTCTCTCCTCTCTCTTAGGATTAGGATTTAGGACTTCTTTTAGTTTTAGGAGTGACTCTCAATCCTAGGTTCAATGTTCTTTGTATTTATTTATTTTTAATGTTCCATGTTTAGACTGATTTTCTTAATTAATGTTATTTGAGATATTTCAGTTTATGATTGTTTTATTTATGAATGCTTTTTATTTAATTTAGATAGTTTCCCGTTTTGGCTTTGGTTAAATAATTGGTGACTCTTGAGTTATTAAACTCATTGTTGATTAAAAATTGGATTTATTCATTTCATTAATTCAAGTTCCAATAACTCTGACTTTTTCCAAGGAAAGACTAGGATCTAAAGAATCAAAATTAATTCATCCACTTAACTTACCTTTATAGTTAGAGGTTAACAAAGTGGGAGAAAAATCCAATTCTCATCACAATTGATAAGGATAACTAGGATAGGACTTCCAGTTCTTATACCTTGCCAAAGGTTTATTTTACAGTTATTATTATTTTATTTTACTTGTCATTCAAGTAACCTTTTACCTTAATCCAAAACCCCAAAACACACTTTTTCATAACCTTTTACCTCCCTGCAATTCCTTGAGAAGACGACCCGAGGTTTAAATACTCGGTTATCAATTTTAAAGGGGTTTGTTACTTGTGACAACCAAAACGTTTGCACGATGGGATTTCCGTTGGTTTAGAATCTATATCTACAACGCGACTATTTTTATAAAATTCTTTATTAGCAAAAATCCTAACGTCAGAAGCGTTTTGAGGTATTCCAGGCTTAGGAAGGAATCGGCCAAGGTATGATTTTTGTCGTAGCTAATATTTAATATCACGTGAAAACTTAAGCTAGAAGACTATAAGATAGGGATGAATTGAATGATTTGTGTACATGGTATATGGGTTGTGTATGAGGGATATGTGAGTAGTATGTATCGAATTTATGATTTTTGATGAGGATATGAGTTTGTATGTGAAATGATGATTTTGATGAGCATGAGATTATGATGATGTTGATGATTGTTAGTGGTTACTGTAAGAAATTATGAATGAAATGATTGAATGTATTGGAAGGTATGGATGTTGGTGTGTTGTGGAGTGAATGGAGAGTGTATGAATATGGATTGGTCACTTTTAGTGTTGTTTTGGTTATAACACTTTGGTTCAAAGTTGAGAAAATTTGGAAAGTTATGAATTTTGTAACTTTTGGTAAAAGCTGATTTTTGACCAACTTCAGTAGGCCATAAATTGGCTTCCAAACTTTCAAATTTTGTAAAACTTATTTTGAAAGAAAATTGGATCTGTTAAGTTTATGCCGTTCAAAGAACAGACTAAAAATAATTTTTAACGAAAAAGTTATGCGCCTTTAAGTTTGGTGTGTATAACTTGAATTCTGCAAACTTAGCAGCTTTTTTGAAAAATACAAGGCATCCATACACAGACACATGCTTGCTTACGTGAGAATTCTTTCTGTTTCAACACCTTTACATATGCATGGGGTGGACACGTACGCAAGTTTCGCAAATTCTGCAATCATGCGTACACAAGATGTGTGCGTACACGAGAATGCCCTGATTTGAACTTATGCGTACACGAGTCACCCCCTCTGTTTGGAGAACTCGCGTGCACGGGAGGTGCTCGTGTATGCGAGATTGGCTAAAATCAGAACCGTGTGTATGCATAGGGTGGCATGCGTATGCATGACCACCCTGTTTTGGAAAAATAGTATTTTTGAGTTTTAATCGTACTCACTAGCTTTCCAAACCTCTTTTACACTTGTTTAAGGTTCGTTAGTGAGCGTTTAAGCCTTAGAATGAGGATGAGTATGTTAAATAAGTTGAGGGAATGTTGGGAAGGTGATGGGGGTAAATTTGATTTCCACAAAATCTAACTGGCAAGTATACCGGGTCGCATCAAGTAATAAAACTCACGTGAGTGAGGTCGATCCCACGAGGATTGATGGATCAAGCAACTTTAGTTAGGCGATAAATTTAGTTAAGCTAACAGTGGTGAATTGAGTGAGATTTGAACTAACGGAATGTAAATTGCATCAAATGTAAAGGGATTGGGTGCAGGGAAATTAAAGAAAGCAGTAAATCAAAGTTGGAGTAAGCGACAGAAAGAAAGACTCATCAGGGCTTAGAGATATCACAATCCATAATGAATTAAATGGGTCTTAACTTCCTTCTCAATCATATGAATAGATCTATGGCGGATTGAAATTGATTGGATCCCAATTCCTTAGCAATCCAATCTCTCTAATCACAATCAATGTTGTGAATTCCTTGATCTAATTGTCATGAGAAGAGGTTAAGCATGTTCTCTCATCCATAAGCCACACAAATTCTCAAGATCTCAATTCTTCCCGAATGGTGTTGATCAAGAGATTTATGAGAAATAGACCTTCAGTTCTAATTTTCATGATTCCCCTTCTGAGGTTCACATGGAAATTCACAGATTCAAACCCCCTTCCGGAGTGAATGGATCGCAATCAAAGCAGAAGTTATTTCTTAGCTATCCAGATGAATTGAGAAGAAGAAGAATTTTAGTTAATTCATGTGAATCATAACAGAGCTCCTCCCCCTAATGAGTTGGGGTTTAATGGATCATAGCTCAAAGAACAAATGCAGAAAATGTAAATTGCAGGAAATTAAATCAAGCTCAATGGGAACAGAAATGTAAAATTGGCAGAAATGAAAAGTGCAGAAGAGAATTGCAGAATTGAAATTGCATAAAGCTGAATTGAATTCAATACTGAAATGTAAAAATGGCAGAACTGTAAAAGTGTTTGCAAGAGCCTTCTACTCTACTCCTACTCCTACTCCTACTGCTGCCTACTGCTAACACAGCTTACTGTCTCCTCCTAAGTAACGGTTCTCACCCCCTCTCTTTGAAATGAAACTGATGCCTTTATATAGCTTTTCTAAACCACAAATTGAAATTAAATTCAAAACAAATTACAATAAAATGAAATTCCTATTCTAAATGATCCTTGTGGTCTTCATTGAGTGATTTGAGTGGGCTTTGCTTGCTGTAGTTCAAATGGGCTCAGAGTGAAATTAATTGAACAGAAATGCACGTCCAGGTGAGCGTAGCGTTCATTTAGAGAACGGAGCGTTCAGGCACCCACGCGTACGCATGCTATACGCTTGCGCGTCCCTGGTGCTTTGCCTCATCGACGCGTACGTGTCCCTTGCAGCGTTTGCTTTGAGAACGTAGCGTTCGCGAAATGAACGCTCCTTCCACGCGTACGCGTCACCCATGCAAATGCGTCCTTCTTCACTATTGTCACATCCACGCGTACACGTCATGCACGTGTACGCATCGATGGCTAATCTTCAATTCCAAACTTTGCTCTTTGTCGCAGGTGTTCTTTGATAACGAATGTAGCGTTCTTGCTGAGTGAACGCTGATCTCCCACCCACGCGTGCGCGCCATGTATGCGTACGCGTGGATTGCAAAATTATTATTTGTGCGTCCGCGTCCTGTACATGTTCGCGTAGCGTTCTTGGTTTGAGAGCGCTTCTTCCTTGATTAATCATGGGCCACGCTTTTAAAAGCGTGGCCTAAGGCTCCAAAGTGTGCCCAAATTCTACAGTGTGTCAAAAATTCTTCATTTGAGCTTCTTTTGTGCTTGTTTTGCTTCTTTTTCCACTTATTTCCTACAACATTTATAAAATCAAAAGATCAAGGAAATATACTATTTAAGCACAAAAACACTCAACAATTAAGCATTAATCATTAATTTCTTGTATGAAAAAGTATAGAAAAACAGGATATGATGCCCAGTCATCAGAAGGATTTGCAAAGTGATAACTGAATTATTGAAGTGTTGGTGATGTTGAATGAGAGGCGATTGATAAAGATGCTGATTATAATGAGGAATTGCAATTGAATGACGGATGGATTGATGATGATAATGGCATTGAATAATGATGAATAAAAATATATTGGTGTAAGCATTTGAAATTATTTGAGACATATCACCAGGTAAGAGGCAGTGATCTTGTCCACCTGCTCTGGGTATAAGTTGAGACTTCGGGTAAGATGCAGTGGTGTTATCCACTAGCTCCGGGTAAGAGTCGAGACTCTAGGTAAGATGCGGTGGTGTTATCCACTTGCTCTGGGTAAGAGTTCGAAACCCCGGGTAAGAGACAAGGGTTGAGTTCTGTCACTGCTTGCTCTGGGTCGAGAATTTTAATACCGTCTGGGTAAGAGGCAAGAGTGAGGTTGTTCCTTTGCTCCAGGTACACCGGTAAAATGCAAGGGTCACAGTTTGGTCCCATTTGCTCCGTGTTTGGTGTTCTGTCCAGGGTTAGCTACCGGACATATCGGGTTTGGCTTTATAACCGATAGATGAGACTCATCAGCCGTAGAAAAGGCATACATCATATGCATTTGTATGTTTTGCTTGAGTGTGCATTGTCCCTGCTTGTCTGCTACTTGTTCTACTTGTTGTAATTGCTATTTATACTTGTGCTTTCCTTGTTTGTTTTACATGTGTTTGCAACTAAGAGATCTCTCATACTGGCGGAGGTGATACTGAGGGTAGTTCTATCGATGATTCGGAGGGTTGGAGGAGACAGAAATTGAAGTGTTAGGTTCAAGTTAGATTTAGGACTTAAATACCTTAGATAACTTACCTAATTTCTAGTTTAGTTGGATCTTTAAGTTGAAATCTGAGTGTCAAAGTTCTAGGATTGCGTCTGGCTTTCCCAAGACCTTTTATATTAACTATGTGGGCACCTTTACAATATTAAGAACCCCTGGTTCTCATTCCATATATATATATTATTATTTTTCAGATGCAGGTCATGAGGCACTTCATTGAGCATTCTGGAGACTTTTAGAAGCGAAGAATTATTTTGGGAACTTAGTGCTTGTATTTTGTTTATGTTCATATATGTAAATAGAGTCTCCATGTCTTGTATATTTTATGTTTTATCCCTCTTAGAGGCTGATTTGGAGAAACATGTATTTATTTTGGAGTTTGAGTTAAACTTTTGAATATATATATATATGTGTGTGTGTGTGTGTATTCTGGCCGGCCTTAGCTTTGTAAGTCGAGTCTGGAGCTTGATATCTATACCTTTGGAGCTTTGATCTGGATATTTATATTTTTATCCTTCTTTTCAATCTTGTTTATCCTTCCTTTCGTTTTCGTCTATCCGTTCTACGTGTATCTAATCGTGAGTGATGCGATTTTCTGTTTTGATTTGTTTAATTTCTTTTTCAAGACTCTTAGCTATATTATCCTTGCTCTCTCTATATATATTTTGTTTTTAGAGGTCATAGCGTCTCACCACTTAATTTATGTCATAGATGTAAAGTTCTGTACGATTGAGTGTTATAATTAAAATTTTTTACTTTTTTTTTTCTACTTGAATCTCTTTCCTTTAACTTTAGATACCATTTAGGCTTCTTAACCATTTACTAGAGTGTGTCCAATGTAATATGAAAAGTTAATCGAAACATACCTATTTAATTTTTTTAAAACACTAGGCTAAATAAAGTTCTTTTACAGCCATTTTAAACTTGATTTGAATTTGAATTATGCACTAAAAAATACAGTGCAGTCACGGTGCAGCAATTGAACAATGGCATCTATATATAGGGGGGCATTGTTTGTGAATAGATAGTTAGATACTAATAAGGTTTATATAAAAACTAACATATTTTGTAATTTTTTTTAAATCATACATCTATTAATTAATTTTAACCACAGAATAAAAAAAATTCAAAAAATATAAAAAATAAATAAATAAATCAAAGAGACACAAATTTAAAATTTTCAAAATACTCTTTTAATAATTCTCTCTTACTTTTTTTTATTCTTTCAAAAATCATCTTCGTTTCTCTTAACAATGAAACTTAGTTCAGTTGAAAATATTTCAAAACAATAAAACTTTTTAAATACTTGGCTTTCAAAGCAATGAAAACTAAAGGGATTTATATTCAAAATTCTTTCCAAATAACTTTTTAATTGGGCTACAAAAATGATGGATAATAAATAGATATAATATTAGTTAATAAAAACAATAAAAAGATTTTTAAAAATAATTAAGAATGCAAGAGAGAGAGTTTTGAAAAATTTAAATTTGGTGTCTCTTGAACTTTCTTTTTATTTATTCTTTTTGTCTTTTTGAGATTTTGTTTTTTATTTTTGTGATTGAAAATAATTAATAAATGTGTAATTTGAAAAAATTATAAAATTAATCTTTTGTAATGATTTTTATAATTTACAAAAAGAGTTACATCATGGTTATTAATTAATTAGATTAATAAAATTAAGTTAGATTAAAAACTAAAATTAACTACGATAAGTCAATTTATTTTATTTTATTTAATAATAATAAAATATATCATAACAGATAATTTACTCTTTAATTTAAAAAAATTAAATAGAATTTACTATTTTATATCTATATACAAATATACAATAATTAATTTAATATCCAAATTTTAATATACATATAGTACTTTCATAGATACCAATAGGAGACTTTTTTAACTACCAATAATGATGATGTATAGAGCATTTTATAATTATTTGCTCACAGGTGATTGACTATGATACTGATTAGAACTTTCTTGGAATAACAATAATTAAAGAGAGGGAATATATATGAATAATTTTATAATCATTACACTTTGATAGGAGAAATTGTTTAAATATTAGTGACGGCCTTCTATTCTCACACTTTGTATCTCGATTAAACGCCAATAAACTCTGTCTCCTACAAATGATACGTAATATTTGTGGGATATGCTTTTCCTTATCCACTAGTTATCACCCATCGGGCATCAATACCTTTATGCTCCTCCTTTCTTAATCCCTGCCTAAGCATTAGAATTATGAGGAATGAATAAGTATCGCTATAAAATTTAGAATAATTATTTAAATCAGCCTTTAAAAAATTTTAAAATAGATATTTTAGTCTTAAAAAAAACTAAAATACAGATCAATTTTTAAAGTTTTATTTTGACAAACAAATTAGTTTTTAATTTATTTTTTGGCAAAATAATTATTCAGATTAGTCCGCAAAAATTTTAAAAACAAATATTTTAGTCCTAAAAAATTAATATACAGATTAATTCTCAACATTTTTTTCCATCAGACATAACAATCTTCCATCTAAAAAAATAAAATAAAATTATTATTATTATTATTATTATTATTATTATTATTATTATTAATAATACTATACCATATTTTGGATAAAAATAATAATAAATTTATTCATTAGATTTTTATGTATGTATTTATAATATATATATATATTATATAGTTGCTTAATATTGATAATAGTAATAATAATATTTAATAAAATTATTAGAGATTATTCTATAAAAAATTTAAGATTGAAATTATTAGATATTTTTGTATTTAATATAATTAAAAGATATCTTATTTTAAAAAATATGTTTGTATTAAAAGAAAATGTTTTAATTTGGATTTCAAAGCATCATTATTCACCTTATTTTTTTTGTTTTTAACGAAAAGAGTATATTAATATTCTAATGTCGTCGTTCACATGCACAAAACTAAGTGAATAATAATAAAAGTCAACGTATAGTAAAAGTAAAATAGATGGGGACTGTTATGTCCGACCGAAAAAAGCGTTAAAAATTGATCTGTGTATTAATTTTTTTGGGAGGACTAAAATGTCCGCTTTTAAAATCTTTGGGACTGATCTGAGTAATTACTCTGCCGAAAAATGAACTGAGAACTGATTTGTCCACCAGAGTAAAATCTTGGAAATTGATTTGTGTGTCAATTTTTCTTGGTGACTAAAATATCAGCTTTTAAAATCCTTGGAGACTGATTTGGGTAATTGTTCTAAAATTTATTTTATCTTAATTATTAATATTTAAAAATGTGAGTTAAAAATATACAATTATGCTACGTGTATATTAAAATCAGCCACTAAAATTAGTCACTAGTATAAAAATACATGTTGGAATATAAATACACTTTAAAAATAAATTAAACTATACATGTATTTATACACAAATACATTAATAACTGATTTAATAGCTAATTTTAGTGTACAAATAATATTTTAAAAAAATATATTATTGAGTTATTAAACTAAAAAATTTGAATTAATAATTAAAAATAATAATTAAAAATAATAAATTTGAATAATTTTTTGAACATATGTTTTAGAATTACTTTTTAAAAATATTTACGGGCACCTTTAATTATAATTCGTACCACAAATTGATATTAGCATGGAAAAGTATATAAAACCAACTATAAATTAGTCAAAAATAAAATAACTTAATTAATTATAAATATAGTAATTAGTTTTATTTATTTATAATTTAAAATATTCGTTATTAAATATGTCACCACATTTAAATTAAGAAGAGATATAATCAATATTTACATAAAAATTTTAGATCCATCGAAAATTATTTGTCTGATTTTAGCTCGAACTATCTTGTTCCTTAGCATTATTATATTAGCATTTAGCACTAATTATTATGGGACGCGACATTTGACCACTATAAAAAAAAAAAGTAGAAAACCGTTATTTATTTATTTATTATCAATATAATTACTCATATTCGAATCTTATGATCAGATATTGACTAATCACTAATATGACCTAATTAAATGAGTTTTGAAACGAGATTCATTCCCAAAATAAAAAACCCATAAAATTTGATGAAAGGACTAAAATATTTGTCACCAACAATTTTATGTCGTTGTAGTTAAAATATTATTATATTCTAATTCTAAAGTAAATACGGAGTATATCCTTCCCTATGATACCGGCCTCAAGAATATAATCCCCACGCTGCTTACATTCTGGCCTTCAACCATTTTAGGTCGACCTAGTTAGAACATTATAAAAATAAATAGTCAAATTAATTTTCAAAAAGATTACTTTTTTTTAATTAGTTTTTGAAAAAAAAAATTTTAATTGAATTTATTTTTTAAAAGTTTTAAATTAGTCATTTTAATTTTTTCGTCACTTCTATTGTTAACAACGTTAAAATTTATTGATAAGATATATTAAGTGACACTACAATACACACCTACTAGTCCTAATTGACGATTAATATAATAAATTTATGAAATTAGATCAAATCAACCCTAAATTGAGAGATTCCAATGCTTCACGTTCTTCCCTCAATTTCATAAATTTGTCATGTTAATAGTCAATTAAAACTACTATATTTGTGTTACAGTATCAATTAACGTGCCACATTAATAATTTTTGGCACCGTCAACAAAGAAAATGTCAGAAAGACTAACACAATTAATTTTAAATATTTGAAGGATGAATTTGATTAAAAAAAAATTTTAAGACTAATTTAAAGAACAAATGAGATTTAACTATTTATTCATTATTATAATTTAACAATAATGCTCCACATCCATGCGAAAAATACATCCAAGTTATCCAAGCTGTTTTTGCTAGACGTGCCTCCCCCACCCTCCAACTCGTTTGTGATACACGCGCCTAACATATTAACGTAACAAACTGTTAACGTAAACCTTCTCTGCTGCAACCTGTAACACCCTAACTACCAAAACTCACGCTTCCGGCTGCGCAACTCTGATAGCTCGGACATTACGACGACACTTATACTATTTATTACTAAAATATGAGCCTGTTTAAAACTTTAATCCGCAAAACCGCTCCCAAGAATTACTTTCGTTCGATAACATACATCCATAGATACCATACAACTTACAAAAGCTCATCAAGAGTACATCCATATATATATATATATATATATATATATATATATATATATATATATATATATATATATATATATAATACTACAAGTATTACTCAATACAATTCCTATCCCTCTTACAGAATATATCAAGATAAAGGCGAGGGTACAAAAATAATAATCTAAAGCAATACAGAGCATCTCAACAACAATTAAATAAACTTTTCATGGCTTCTGCACCCATATCCTGAAAGGGGAAAAATATAGGGGGGGTGAGAACATCATCCTCGAAAGGGTTCTCAGTAGAGGGTTTTTGGGAATTACTGTAATAGGATACGTAAAGATAAACCGTACCAGTGATTAATAACCGTACTATGCCTCTTTTCAAAAACAACAGTTTACAATAAAAGTAAAGTCGGAAATCTTTTCTGAAAGAGGAACCGTTCAATTCTCAAAACATCAAAAGCCTTTCAAAAAGGTTTATCTATACTGAACCAAAATAGCCCTTCATAGTTTTCCAAACCAGAAACATAAAACCAGAATCAACCATCGGTCCATCTCAATCCAACCACGGCCCTAGGCCCAAGCAATCCAACCATCAATCAAATCACCATAATCCAACAAAGTTCCAGTTGCAAACACAGATAGGGAGTTCAAGCACAAACAAACAGTTACAGCAAGTAGAACAATTAGCAGTTAATCACAAAGTCAAACCATGTACAATATGCACACCCAAACAATGTCACATAGATGCATATGATGCATGCCTGTCCTAGTGGCTGATGATATCATCTGTCGGTTACCAAGCCAACCCGACGTGTCCGGTAGCTAACCCGGACACAGTCTCTCTGTTGCGCATTATTATCATTAGAGGGTATCTGCACCCTGTCGCCATTAAAGGGTATCTGCGCCCTGTCGCCTTTAGAGGGTATCGGTGCCCTGTCACCCTTACAACCAGAGAGAAAGCACAAGCATACTCGCATACAACATTCATCTCAGCCATCCGGCTTAAATTCACAATTCATTCAATTGCATACATGCATTTGTACTCAACCATGGATCACCATCCATCTCAGCCATCCGGCTCACGGTTTAATCCAGAACCAGCCAATTTATCAATAAATACAGCCCTTCGGCTTAAATTCATAATTCATAATCAGCCATACGGCTCACAACTCATTCGGCAATCAGCCATAGTTCAATAGCATACACAGCTATTCCGGCTCATAACAAAATAGCACTTCTACCATTCGACATCACAAAATTCATAAAACCGGCATTTAAGCCATAAATCACTTTTCTCAAGCCATTTCACTTTGAAATCAAATTTCAACTCTTTTCAACCTTGGCTTTAAAGATCTCATTTCTTAAATCATCTCAGGCTCATAAGCCAAATTTACTCAAAGTGAGTTTCCTTTTTAAAACAAAGCCACTCTCGGCATTCTCTCTCTAAAACTTCCAAAACCATGGCAAGTTAAGGATTTATTTCAAAGTATTCAAAATCACCCATCCAACAATGGGATTTTATAACAAAAGTTTCTCAGCAGAGTCCCAAGTCTTTAGGGAAGGTCAACTTACATCAATTCCTTAAAATTCATTGAAACTCTTAAAATCATAGATTCTCGGTTCAAATAAATAAACACTGAATTTATTATGAAACTGAACCATACAAAATCACAAGTTCCAACCCGGTCCAAAAATCAACTCATTTGAAACGGAACCGGTTCATTTGAATCAAACCGCCTTCAGATTTCTTTTTGGAACCCATTTTTCCAACTCTTCTAGAATGCCTCAAACTTGATTACTCAATCAAAAGTCTAGGTTCCTTTAAAAATCACTAAAAACTCCTTTTTATATTGAAATCAATATTAGAGCATCATTCTTTCCTTCAGTGATTCAAACGGTAAAAATAGTTGAGTTCTAAATAAGCCGAACTCAACGTATAAGGTTCATCAAATAAATTAAGCTTGAAAACATAAATATCCTCTTAATAAGTCAAATAATACAATTTCTTAAATGCAACCCGTTTTAAATAACCTTTCAAACAAGACTAAGATTTTATAGAAATTTCGGCAGCACCTCCCCTAAAACTTGGACTTTTGCCACCCGGTTCGGGTCCCAACTAAACCGTTCCTCATTCCTTTTCAACAACACAAAACCAGAAATCAATTCAAAGCATGCTAAATCCAACAATCGCCTCAGTGGCGTATCTCAAGGATACTATTTTAAAATTAACTCAAATCAAATCAATCCTCAGTGGATTAAACTCAGATTTCAAATCTTTAAAGAATCAACTTCAAAACATTACATTTCACAAAGCCGCACAACAATTCAGTCAAACCAACATCCATAATCATTCGAGTCAATCAAATAATACATAAGGTAGATACAATCACCAAATACACAATATCTCACATTAGTATCCATATGTAATAATTCCAATACATAAAACATAGTTTTTGGAAAGCGCCCCTACCTCAAAACGCAAATCCATAACCCAAACGCCTCATAAGTTCTTTTTGCCTCAACTCAAAATCAAAGGCAGCTTCAAAGCACAGCCCCATACATTTTTGCAGCAGCATAACCAGCTCTAAATTACAACAAGCAACCTCAGTTACTAAACTCTAGGAACATTAATACCGTAAAGGCTTTAATACACGTACGAGACACTATCGGAGGATTTTCGAAACATAAATACTTACTGAAACTAAGAAAGAATGGCTGAACCAACATCAACGGCCTCTGAACCGGTTGGGCGGTAGCCCCGGCAGTGATTCTGGCAACAACCGCATTACACTCGATGACCAGAACGGCAACAATCAGAATTTGAACCTATGTTACCAAGCCTCAGAGTCTTTAACCAAGCCCAACAGAATACTGACTAAAAGGGATTTTCGAAATGAACATGCTTACTGCAGCAAGGGACGAACTACACCGAGTAGCGGCGGTCCCGATGGTGGTTCTAGTAACACCCGTGTCACTCCCGGTGAGCGAAACAGTGGAAACAGCGATGCAGCCGCTCCGAATGGCAAGCAAGGCGACGAACGACACCAGCAGCGATAAATGGTAGTAGCTCCGGCGTGGGTCCGGCGGCAGCAACACACGATAACTCCTAGCACAACAGCCTCAGTATAACTCTCATAGCAGAGATGAATTTTAACGAATAAGGAAGCTGAATACAGTTTAGTGCTTACCAAACAACACCGCTTCAGTGGCGGTTTCCGGCAAACAGGTATGGCGGCGCGGCTCCTGAGGACAGAGGCGACATCAGCACCTTCCTCCACCTCGTGCGCGCGCTTTCGGTGCATGAGTCGCCAAGGACGGCGACGAAGGAGACCCTGGGCAGTGACAACGACGCGGCTCCAAGGTGGCGACAGGAACCTCGAAGGCTTTCAGACTCCACCGCGATGGCAAGCTTGCGGCGGTCGCGATGGTGGCTTCTCCTTCCTAGTCCTGGGTTGCGCTCGTCACCCTTTCTCATGGATCGTTTTGATCTATCACTCTTCCTCAGCCTGGTTCGGCGACGTCAGGATGCGTCGGCGGTGGTGGTTCCAGACCGGTAGTAGCGCGCGATGGAGGTGGCAGCAAAGGCTTCCCCGCGGTGTCTCCCTTTCGCGCGTCCTCTTCTTCCTGATCTCCCTGTTCTTCTCGGATCCCTTCCTCTCTGCCTTCACCATTTCTTTCTTTCTTTCTTCGTACCGTATGTAAGTTAGGAAGGAGAAACAAGGGTGGCTGCTGGGATGAGAGGGGAAACGGGTACTGGCTCAGGGTTTTAGGGTCAGGGTTTTAGAATAAAATTAGGATAAGGGTCAAATTGGTAATTTCAAATAAAAATTGGAAATAATATAGTAATTGAAATCCAAACTAAATCCAACACTAATTGTATATAGAAAATACTATTTGATCATCAATTTTTTACAAATTACTTTCAATAAAATGCCCAAATCAAATAATTAGAAATAATATACTTAATTTCTCTATTTTCCAAAATAGCAGTACTAATATTTAAAATATTAGTTACTTAGTCCAAAACATATAAAATTCTTATTATTTCACAACTATCAACCTTATAATTCAAATATAGAAAATAATCCAATAATTATAAAATTGGATAATAATCATAACTCGTCTCAAATCCAATAAAATCAAAAATTGCCTTAATTATCTTTAATAAAATAATTTCTAAAATTAATGTTATAAATAACTATATAATTTGAGACTTACTCATAAAAAGACTTTTCAAAGGTTTTGGGTCTTACACAACCTAAACATTCTTCTCTGCTCGCATTCTTCTTCGTTCTTCTCTGCTAGTTCTTCTTCTTCATTCTTCTTCTTCGTTTTGCATTTCATTCAACGTAATAAGTTTTGTCGTTCTTCTCTGCACGCATCCATCTTCTTCGTTTTCTTCTTCGATCTGCTTACGTTAGATTTATCTTCTTCCCATTCTTCTTCGTTTTCTTCTTCGATCTAGACATAGCATTTATCTTCTGAATCAAATTATTGAATGATTCAACTTCAAATCAGTTAAATGAGAGTGATTTGGATTATTCTTCCGAATCCTATAAAGTGGATGAGGTTTCGAATGCAATTGTTAAATTGAATTGAATTAAATTGAATGCACGTAGGTGTTTTAAATTGAATTGAATTGAATTGATAATGTAGACACATATGTTTTGAATTTGAATTTATATAATGGATAATATTCTGTTCATTCAGTACTATATAATTGTTTCACCTTAATATGGTGTTCGGTTCATTGTGCAGATAGCTCTTCAAATTTGAGTTTATATAATGGATAATGTTCCATTTATTTAGTACTATAAATTGTTTCACCTTAACAAGGCATTTGGTTCATTATGCAGAAAGCTATTTGAATTTGATTTTATATAATGGATAGTGTTCCATTCATTTAGTAGTACACAATTGTTTCACCATAATGACATGTTCGGTTCATTATGCAAAAAGCTGTTTGAATATGATTTTATATAATTGATAATGTTCCATTCATTTAGTACTATACAATTATTCATCATAATGACATGTTCGATTCATTATGCAGACCAGGTGTGTTGTGGATGAACAATTTGTCCTAAAGGTGGGGATGATTTTCAAGACACTAGAAGAAGCCGGAAAGTTCTACAAAAATTATTCCAAACTTGCCAGATTTTCTACCAAAATAAGGAACACGACTCGGAAGGGAGACGAGGTTAAGAATCAACTAATCGTATGCAGTAGAGAGGGGAGGTGGAAATCCAAGATATGCCCAACTCTGAAGACAAACCCCTCAGCCGGGTTAAACTATCCAGCTAGGATTTACATACACATAATGAAGGACCTCGGTCTTTGGACAATTTTCAAAGTTGTTTTGAATCATTCACACCCCTGTTGTCCACACCATGTAGAGATGCTCAAACAGCATAGGGAGCTAAGCATGTTCGTGCATCGTACCATCGAAATCAATGAAGAAGCCATTATCAGACCGAGAAAAACTTTCCAATCATTCGTAGCAGCAGCCAGCGGTCATCGGAAACTAAGTTTTATAGAAAAAGATGTGAGGAATTATATCATACAGAAAGTACAGAATGTGTTCGAACAAGACGATGCCAAAGAATTCGGGAAGTACCTATTAAGAATGAAAGAGATGAACCAAAATTTTTTTTCGAGCTCAACCTCGAAGGTGATCACTCCATAAAACATGCATTCTAGGTTGACGCAAGAAGTAGGGCGGCATGCGAGTATTTTGGAGACATGGGTTCATTCGACACCACCTACAACACAAACAGGTATTATGTTCAGTCACCTATAGGTTTAGGTTAATTGAATCTACACATTTTGGTTCATAACTGTTGCCAGTGTCTATTTTTGCAGGTACAATCTGATGCACAAAAACTTGTCTCTCAACAAATTTTTCTTCAGCAAGTATACCGAATTATCGTCAAATAAAAACTCACAATAGAGTGAGGTCAAATCCCACAGGGATTGATTGGTCAAGCAACTTTAGTTGGAAAGATGTGCTAGTTGAGCTAACATAAATTGAGTTGAGAATTGCAGAAAATTTAAATAGCGGGAAAGTAAAGTGCATAAAGTAAATTGCAGAATCTTAAATGGGGATTTGGGAAAATGAGCATGAAGATAAATGGCAGAAATTAAAGAGAATGGGTAAGATCAAAAATGGGGGATTCATTGGGCTTAGGAGATGTTGCATTCTCCGAATCAAATTCATTCTCATCTCTTCCTCAATCAATGCATTCATTGATCTCCTTGGCAATCTTAGGTGATTGGATCCCAATTCCTTGGTAGCCCAATCTCTCTAAGTTTAAACAATTGCCAAATTCCTTGATTTAATTGCTCATGGGAAGAGATGAAGTATGGTCACTGATTATACCACATGTATTTCCAAATCAAAGTGTTGGGAGGATTACATGTCACTATATCCGTCCAAACCCCAATTTGGTCCAACATGAGAAAGCATTTCTAGCATGATCTCCTCATCCCTTTTCCAAGGCCCAGAGGAGATCCAATTATGGAGAGTTTCTTTTCCAAGACAACTAACCAATTGAATTAAGATCGAAAGCTTTCTAGTAAATCAAGAGAAAAGAAAGAGGAAGAAGAATGTAAACTATAATTGATCCATCAAATTATAACAGAGCTCCCTAACCCAATGAAATGGGGTTTAGTTGTTCATAGCTCTGGAAATGGAAAATGGTAGAAAAGAGTACATTCCCCAGTAACTAGAAAAGTGCAGAAAAATAAATATACAAGGTGTAGTTCTCCAAATTGCCAAGCTCCTTTCTAGTTCAAAACTACTCCTATATATACTACTCTTCTTGATCTTCTAGTTAGTTCTTCAGTCTTGGATATGGGCCTTTGATCTTGAGTTAAAGCAGTTACAATCTTCAGTGGGCTCAGCTTTGCTTGCAGAAAAGTGTGAGTTAGGCATGGATGTTAGTTAGGACGTTAGTGGTGTTAACGTTAAGTGAGAATGTGGGTTCCAGAACGTTAGTGACGATCACCTTTTCCACTAACGTTCCAACCCACTAGTGATCCATGTTAACTTCAACGTTAGTGGCACTAACGTGACCACTAACATTGCCATCTTGGTCATTCGCAAACTTTATTGGCGTTCACCTTTTTCAATAATGTTGGCTCTTGGGTCTTCTCCCCACGTTAGAGTTCACGTTAGTGTAACTAACGAGACCCTTAACGTGGGCATGCCTAAGATTTGAGAGCGTTAGTGACACTTACCTTTGTCACTAATGCTCCAAACGCCCCTCCTTCCCCCGTTGGATTTCACGTTAATTGGATTAACGTGACCCCTAACGTGGTGGTGATTGCAATCTCCAACGTTAGTGACAAAGGTGAGTGTCACTAACGTTGGCCCATCATGCTTAGCTCCACGTTACTCTTCACATTAGTGGTCTTAACGTGACCACTAACGTGGGCACTCTTGGCTTCGTCCAAGTTAGTGACAAAGGTGAGTGTCACTAACATTGGCGATTGCTTCCTCCCCCCTCCCCACGTTAGAGTTCACGTTAATTAGATTAACATGGCTCTTAACGTGGCTAAATGTGCCTTGTGGAACGTTAGTGGCATTCACTTTTACCACTAACGTTGGAGCTTCTCTTTTCCTCCACGTTAGCCACCACGTTAATGTACTTAACGTGGCAACTAATGTGGGCTATGATGGCATTGAAGGCGTTATTGGCGATCACTTTTTCCATTAACGCTACAAGCTTGTCCCCATTCCACGTTAGTGGTCATGTTAATTAGCTTAATGTGACAACTAACGTGGCTCCTTCTTGCTTCCTTTGTCCTGAAATCAAGCAATTAAAGTGCATTAAAGCTCTGTACCAAGTCATGAGATTATGCATCATCAATTATATCATTCAATTCCTACCTATTTCTCATGAAATCATGTAAAGTTCTCAATGTTTACTTGAATCAAGGTGTAAGTGTATTTTCATCCAAAACTTGCTTATTTTACTAAGAAAATGCATGAAACTACCCTAAAACAGTAAAGAAAAGGTCAGTGAAATTGGCCAAGATGCCCTGACATCACAATCTGGTTTTTGGTTTTTTGTGGGCAGGAATCACCATGGTCAGTTGACACTTCTCGGATGCACCTTGATGAAAAATGAGGACATCCAGTCATTCAAATGGCTATTCGAGTGTTGGCTCTGTTGCATGGGAGGGAAGGCACCAAAAGGCATTTTGACCGACTAATGCGCATCGATGCAAAAGGCCATTGAGATGTGCATGACAACAACAATTCACCGGTGTTGCAATTGGAACATCATGAAGAAGATCCCAAATAAACTAAACGGCTATAAGCAACACGAAGAAATCGAACAAGGGATGAGCTACGTCGTTTGGAACTTGTTCACAAAAGATGAATTTGACAGAAACTGGGAAGATTTTGCTACAAAGTATGGCCTCGGAGGCAACAAGTGGCTCTCAGGTAATTGAGGTTTCAATTCGAATTATTTTCATGCAGTTACTTTTTTGGTTAAAATGTGTATAGCTTTCGATTTATCCTAGCTCATGTCTTCGGTTCATTATACAGAGCTATACGAAGATCGCCATATATGAATTCTAGTTACCTGGAACACCACTTTTGGGCCAGGATGAGAAGTGGTTCACGAAATTGTGATCACACTTTTCACAACTCCGCACAACTAACCAGCAAGTGCAGTGGGTCGTCCAAGTAAAACCTTACGTGAGTAAGGGTCGATCTCACGGAGATTGACAACTTGAAGCAAGCTATGGTCATCTTGTAAATCTCAATCAGGCGGATTCAAATGGTTATGAGGTATTGATAATTAAAAGATAGATAAGACGGAAAATAACATAGAGATACTTATGTAATTCATTGGTGGGAATTTTAGATAAGCGTTTGGAGATGCTTTGTTGCTCTTGAATCTCTGCTTTCCTATTGTCTTCATCCAATCATTCATGCTCTCTTCCATGGCAAGATGTATGATCCTCTCAGTGAAAATGGTCTGGCTACGGTCTCTGTATGGCTAATCAACTGTCGGATTTCTCGTCTCGGATGAAAAATACCAGGCACAGCTACCACAGGGCAAATCATCTGTCGGTTCTCACTTGTGTCGGAATAAGATCTATTGATCCTTTTGCACACTGTTACTACACCCAACAGTCGCGAGTTTGAAGCTCGTAACAGACAGCCCTTCCCAGATCCTACTCGGAATACCACAGACAAGGTTTAGACTTTTTGGATCTCAGGAATGCTGTCTATTGGTTCTAGCCTATACTACGAAGGTTCTAATCTCAGATTCGGATGCTCTGTTGTCAGGAGAGACGATGTGAATCGCGGATCAGAGACCCAAGAGAATATACTCCGGCTGTCGTCCAATGACTACGTTGAACATCATATAGACCGCTTGTGGTTGTTAGGCACGCAGATATTGGCTAAGCGAGTAATGAAGATAGTGGGTGATTATCACGGGTCACCCCTTCATTCCGACTTAACTGAATTAAGTACAAGAGTATATCTTGGAGAAGAAGTAGGCATAAATTGAAAGAAAAACAATAGTACTTGCATTAATTCATGAGGAACAGTAGAGCTCCTCACCTTAATCTATGAGGTGTAGAAACTCCACCGTAGAAAATACATAAGAACAAAATGGTCTAGGAATGGGCGAATGGCCAGCCTCCAAAAAGGGTTCGAAGAACTCCCAAAAGGTCAAAGACCTCGAATACAATAGTAGAAAGTGCTATTTATACTAAACTAGTAAACTAGGTTTATAGAAAATGAGTAACTAAGTACAAATAGTGCAGAAATCCACTTTTGGGGCCCACTTGGTGTGTTCTTGGGCTGAGCTTTGAACCTTTCACGTGCATAGGCCATCCTTAGAGTTAAATGACAGCTTGGATGCCAGTTTGGGCATTTAACTCCAGTTCTTGTGCCAGTTCCGGCATTTTACGCCAGAAAAGGGTCTCTAGTGGGTGTTTGGACGCCATTTTGGGCCATCAAATCTCGGGCAAAGTATGGACTATTATAAATTTCTGGAAAGCCCAAGATGTCTACTTTCCAACGCAATTAAGAGCGCGCCAATTGAGCTTCTTTAGTTCCAGAAAATCCACTTCGAGTGCAGGAGGGTCAGAATCCAACAACATCTGCAGTCCTTTCTCAGCCTCTAAATCAGATTTTTGCTCAGGTCCCTCAATTTCAGCCAGAATATACCTGAAATCACAAAAAAACACACAAACTCATAGTAAAGTCCAGAAATGTGATTTTTTCATAAAAACTATTAAAAATATACCAAAAAGTAACTAAAACATACTAAAAACTACCTAAAAATAATGCCAAAAAGCGTATAAATTATCCGCTCATCACAACACAAAACTTAAATTGTTGCTTGTCCCCAAGCAACTAAAAATAAATTAGGATAAAAATAAGAGAATATACAATAAATTCTAAAACATCAATGAAGCTTAGTTTCAATTAGATGAGCGGGACTAGTTGCTTTTTGTTTCTGAACAGTTTTGGCATCTCACTTTATCCATTGAAGTTCAGAATGATTGGCATCCATAAGAACTCAGAATTCAGATAGTGTTATTGATTCTCCTAGTTTAGTATGTTGATTCTTGAACACAGCTACTTATGAGTCTTGGCCGTGACCCTAAGCATCTTGTTTTCCAGTATTACCACCGGATATATAAATGCCACAGACACATAACTGGGTGAACCTTTTCAGATTGTGACTCAGCTTTGCTAGAGTCCCCAGTTAGAGGTGTCCAGAGTTCTTAAGCACACTCTTTTGCTTTGGATAACGACTTTAACCATTCAGTCCCAAGCTTTTCACTTGGACCTTCATGACATAAGTACATGGTTAGAGACAACTTGATTTAGCCGCTTAGGCCAGGATTTTATCCCTTTGGACCCTCCTATCCATTAATGCTCAAAGCCTTGGATCCTTTTTACCCTTGCATTTTGGTTTAAAGGACTATTGGCTTTTTTGCTTGCTTTTTCTTTTTCTTTCTCTTTCTTTTTCTCTACTTTTCTTTTTTTTTTTGCCTAATTTTTTTTTTGCAAGATTTGTAATTTTCACTGCTTTTTCTTACTTCAAGAAACAATTTTATAATTTTTCATATTATCAATAAAATTTCTCTTTTTTCATTATTCTTTCAAGAGCCAACAATTTTAACATTCATAAACTTCATTATAAAAAATATGCACTGTTCAAGCATTCATTCAGAAACAAAAAGTATTGCCACCACATAAAAAGAATTAAACTAATTTCAAGATAGAATTCAAAATTCATGTACTTCTTGTTCTTTTGCAAATAGAAACATTTTTCATTTAAGAAAGGTGAAGGATTTATGGAACACTCATAGCTTTAAGACATAGACACTAGACACTCATGATCATGTAATAAAGACAGAAACATAGACAAAACATCAAGCATAGGAAACCGAAAAACAGAAAAATAAGAACAAGGAAATTAAATAATGGGTCAACCTTAGTGATGGCAGCTAGTCCTTCCTCTTGAAGATCCTATGGAGTGCTTGAGCTCCTCAATATCTCTTCCTTGCCTTTGTTGCTCCTCCCTCAAAGCTCTTTAGTCTTCTCTAATTTCATGGAGGATAATGGAGTGCTCTTGATGCTCCATCCTTAGTTGCTCCATATTGGAACTCAAATCTCATAAAGAGGTGTTGAGTTGCTCCCAATAGTTGTGTGGAGAAAAATGCATCCCTTGAGGCATTGATGAGCGGATATTTTATACGCTTTGTGGGTGTGTTTTAATATAGTTTTTAGTAGGATCTAGCTACTTTTTAGTATATTTTTATTAGTTTTTATGCAAAAATACATTTCTGGACTATACTATGAGTTTGTGTGTTTTTCTGTGATTTCAAGTATTTTTTGGCTGAAATTGAGGGACCTGAGCAAAAATTTGATTCAGAGGCTGATAGAGGATTGCTGATGCTGTTGGATTCTGACCTCCCTGTACTCGAAGTGGAATTTTTGGAACTACAGAAATCTAAATGGCGCGCTCTCAATTGCGTTGAAAAGAAGACATCTAGGGCTTTCCAGCAATATATAATAGTCAATACTTTGCCCAGGTTTAGATGACGTAAACTGGCGTTTAACGCCAGCTTTCTACCCTATTCTG
This sequence comes from Arachis hypogaea, assembly GCF_003086295.3. Lineage (NCBI taxonomy): Eukaryota > Viridiplantae > Streptophyta > Magnoliopsida > Fabales > Fabaceae > Arachis > Arachis hypogaea. Next base: position 87,113,723 of record NC_092039.1, read on the forward strand.
GTGTCAAACGCCAGAAACAAGTTGCAAAGCAGAGTTAAACGCCAGAAACAGGTTAAAAATTGGCGTTTAACTCCAAGAATGGCCTATGCACGTGAAAGCTTCAATGCTCAGCCCTAGCATACACCAAGTGGGCCCCATAAGTGAATTTCTGCACTATCTATCTTAGTTTACTCATTTTCTGTAAACCTAGGTTACTAGTTGAGTATATAAACTACTTTTAAAAATTTATTTTGGATCTCATGACATTTTTACATCTGAACTTGTATCTTTGACGGCATGAGTCTCTAAACCCCATGGTTGGGGGTGAGGAGCTCTGCAGCGTCTCGATGAATTAATGCAAGTATTTCTGTTTTCAATTCAATCTCGCTAGTCTCTATTCTAAGATATTCGTTCGCACTTCAACATGATGAATGTGATGATCTGTGACAATCATCACCATTCTCAACCTATGAACGTGTGCCTGACAACCACTTCCGTTCTACCTTAGATTGAACGTATATCTCTTGGGCTTCTGGTTCACGAATTTGACTGCCTCTCCTAACAACAGAGCATTCAATCCGTGAGTCCAGAGTCTTCGTGGTATAAGCTAGAACCAATTGGCAGCATTCCTGAGATCCAAAAAGTCTAAACCTTGTCTATGGTATTCCGAGTAGGATCTCGGAGGGGATGTCTGTGACGAGCTTCAAACTCACAAACGTTGGGCGTAGTGACAGACGCAAAAGGATCACTGGATCCTATTCCAACACAAGTGAGAACCAACAGATGATTAGCCATGTACATGGACCCTTTTCACTGAGAGGACGGCTAGTAGCCATTGACAACGGTGATCCACCAACATACAGCTTGCGATGGAAGGAGACATGTGTGCATGAAGAAGAAGATAGCAGGAAAGCAGAAATTCAAAGGACAAAGCATCTCCAAATCTCCAACCCATTCTCCATTATTGCGTAACAAATATTCCTTTCATGCTTTTTCACTTTTCACAATTAAAACTAAGAACCCTATTGATATCTTGACAAAGAATAATAAGATAACTATAGCTTGCTTCAAGCCGGCAATCTCTGTGGGATCGACCCTTACTCACGTAAGGTATTACTTGGACGACCCAGTGCACTTGCTGGTTAGTTGTGCGGAATTACATAGTGTGACTGTAATTTTTGTGCACCAAGTTTTTGGCGCCGTTGCCGGGGATTGTTCGAGTTTGAACAACTGACGGTTTATTTTGTTACTTAGATTAGGGAAAAAATTTATCTTTTTGGTTTAGAGTCACTAGGATTGCATCTTTTATTATTCCTTTTAATTTTTTTTTCAAAAATATTATTTTTCTCTTTGAGTCTTTTGTTTGAGTTTAGTTTCATATCTTAATTTTGGTGTCAATTTAATGTTTTTATTTTCCTTTAAATTTTTTAGTTTGTGTTCATTGTTCTTGCTTGATATTCAAGTTGTTCTTGCTATTTTTCTTGTTTGATCTTTAGTTTGTCTTGTTTTGTGTCTTTTCTTGTTTTTCTTGTGCATTTTCAAATTTTCAGTTTTCAAAAAATTTATATATATTAAAAATACTTTTTTAAAACACGTTAAATTTATAGCTCAGTTGGCTAGAGCGTTGTGCTTGTGTTCTTGGTAATTGGGTATCTTCCTTTTAAAACTCTTTCAAAAATAATTTTTCTTTGATTAAATCTTGTGCCAAATTTTAAGTTTGGTGTTCTCTTGTTAATTTTTCTTTAGTTTTCAAAAAATTTATTTTATTTTATTTTTATAAAAATTTTATGTTTAGTGTTCTTTCTTTTTGTTCTTGTTGTTCTTGTGAGTCTTCAAAGTGTTCTTGAGTCTTCTTTGTGTCTTGGTTTTAAAATATTTAAGTTTGGTGTGCCTTGGTGTTTTTCCTCCAAAATTTTTGAAAACAAGGAGCTCTGGATCTAAAAATTTTAAGTCTTGTGTCTTTTGTGTGTTTTTCTCTTTCATAATAATATTCAAAAATAAAAAATATATTTTCCTTTAATTGCTCATAATTTTCGAATCCCTTGGGTTGACTTGGTCAAAATGTTTCAATTCATATCCTTTTAAGATTTTTTTAAAACCATATCTTTTTCAAAAACATCCTAACCACTTTCTCTCTCCTCACTTTTTTGAAAATCCTCATAAAATATTTTCAAATATTTCGCTTTATTCATTTTAGTTTTTTTTTTTATTTTATTATTTCAAAAAAAAAAAGAAAAAAAGAGGCTTTTTAATAAATAAATATAATAAAATTTTTATCTACATCATCTCCCTTACTCCATCATGGACCTAAGTAGAAATGAACAGTTTAGAAGGACTCTAGGGTCATATGCTAATTGATAAGTAAAAAATTTAATTTCACGTATAACCATCGACAAGTATACCGGGTCGTATCAAGTAGTAAAACTCACTTAGAGTGAGGTCGATCCCATAAGGATTAATGGATTAAGCAAGCAATAGTTGATTAATTATTCTAATTAGACAATTCAAGTTTGAGTGATAAGCAACAAGAAATGTAAATGACTTGAAATTAAATGAAAGTAATAAAGCGCAAGGAAAGTAAATGACAAGAAATTAAAGTGCTGAAAATTAAAGTACAAGAATGTAAATTACAAGGAATAGAAAGTACAAGAAAGTAAAGTGCAAGAAAGTAAAGTGCAAGAAAGTAAATGACTAAAAAGTAAAACCAAGTGAAGTATTTCTACAAACACTTGGAAGGCACAAATGTGTAAAAGTAAAGAAAGCCATAAATGTGCATAAGTAAATGACAAGAATTTAAAGAGAACAATTAAATGACAAGAATTAAAGACAAGAAGCAAATAACAAGAATTAAGAATGAAATTAACATTGGGATCAAGAGATATTGCATTCTCAAGATCAACAATTCTCATCTCTACTTCAATCATGCAATCATTGATCTCTTGGCAAATCATAAGTAATCAAACCCCAATCTCTTGGTGATTTGATTTCTCTTTACTTGATCAATTGCTAATCTCTTGATCTAATTGCTCATGAGAAGAGATGAAGAATGGTCTCTAATTTAGAGCCACACAACCCTCAAGATTTCAATTCAAAGTGATTACATCTCACATATCAAGTTAAGAATTATCAATCAAGAGAGTTGTGAGAGAAGAGCCTCAAACCAAATTCTATGACTCCTTTCTCAAGTTCATCATAGAATTCAAATAGATCTAATCCCTCTCTCGATAGTAATTAGATCTTTGAAGCACAAAGACTCTCTCTAAAGAAGTAATGAAAGAAGAATTGAAGATGAAGAATGAAAATAAATCAACCCATTAAATTGCAATAGAGCTCTCTTTCTCAAATGTTGGAAATTAGAAACTCATAGCAAAATATCTACAAAAGTGTGTATGAAAGAAAATGGAAGAAAAGAAGAGAATGAGAGTGAAAGGGGAGTGGAGTCACCTCCACCCCTCCATGGTGTGTGTAAAATGATGAATCTAAGGCCCTATTTATAAGCTACCTAAATTACAACTCAAATGAAATTACAATCAAATGCAAATTTCCTAATTACTTCTAAATGATTCTTGTGGCCTTGAATGATTGTTAATTGTAGCTTGACTTAGAATTGTGAACTTTTAATTCCCTTCATAGAAGCTTGAAACATTGAAGAATAAATGAAGGGATTCGAGTATTTGGAAGTGGCCCAATATGGAGTGTCATTGAAGTGGCATTTTGGGCTTTTGAAGGTTTGGGAAACCTTACTCGCTGAATGATTAGTCTGTTGCGTCCACAAAATGAATGTCCACTATAGACTATTATATATTATTGGAAAGCTCTAGATTTCAGCTTTCCAACGCCTCTGAAAGTATGTCATTTGGACTCCTCTAGCCCAAGTTATGATCTTTTGAAGGTGAAGAGGTCAGTCTGGCCAAGTGCTGGGACTTGTTTTACGCTGAAATTGTGAAGCTAAACGAATAGCAATTTGTCCCCACAAATCAGTGTCCACTATAAAGTGTTATATATAGTTGGAAAGATCTATAAGTCTACTTTCCAATGACACTGAGATCACCTCATTTGGAGTTTTGTAACTCGAGTTATTCTTGTTGTAGTATGAAGAGGTCAGGGCTGCAAATCCTCTTTGCTTCTCTTTGAGTTTGTTTCCAATTCTTTTGCCATCTTGGGAGTGTGCTTCCTCTATTAGTGCTTTTATTGCTTCTTTTTCCACCATTTCTTACAAAATTTATTAACTCAGGCAATCAAAGCAATATTCAATTTAATCACTAAAACATTCCCATAATTAAGCATTACGAATTGATTTTTATATGAAAAAGCATAGAAAAGCATAACATGATGCGTAGTCATCACAACACCAAACTTAAACTTTTCTTGTCCTCAAGCAAACAAAGAATCATTCAATAAAGATTGAGAATCCAAGGTGAGAAGAATAGCAATTAACTGTTCATGGTTGGCTAGTTTACTATGCATGCTACAATCTCAAAAGAAATTCAAATGATGGATGCTTCTATCTAGCTCATTTTATGAAATATTTTTCTTTGTGTTCCTTTCTTGAAACAAGCTTTTCATCATTTTCTTAGCTTAGCTTCTTGGGTGCTTTGCACCATTAGTTAAAAGCTTTGACTCTAAATGTTTTGTTTTCAAGTATTACCACTTGATACATAAGCACCACAAGCATTTAATTAGAGGACTCTTTAAGCTCATTTATTTCTTTTCTTTATTTTCCTTCTAATCATTGGTGCTTAGAGCCTTGAGCTTTGAGGGAGTGCTTTGCACTTGAGCCTAGTCTTGACTCTAATTGTTTTGTTTTCAAGCTTTTTGCTTGATACATAAACGCCACAAGTACTTGACTAATGAATTGTAATTGGTACTCAGAGCCTTCAACTTTCTCATTTTTCCCTTTTTCTTTCTTAATCTTTTAATTGATTTGCTTGTTCAAGGTTTTCAATGTTTCAAACATTTCATAAAATGTCCTAGATGAAAACTTCAATTAAACAAATTCAAATGCAATTGAGCTACAATAGTCATGCTAGCCTTCCAATACTTGTATGCTCATGCTAGGTTCTTCTTTAATTACCTTCTTTGTTTATGATCATGATACTTAATTACTTTGACTCACAAAATTCAAGATGGTAGTTATGATGTAAAAGCAACATGTTGCAATTCAAATATCAAGCTATGCTTTTCCAAAAAGAAGAACACACATGCATATAAAAGAAATGGAAGATAGTCCTGCAATTGAAAGTATAGAAGATAAATAAGAGGAAAAGGAACTTAACCACCTTGTAGATCTTCTTCTTTGTTATTGTCATTTTCCTCCTACTCCTTCCTTCCCCAACACAAAACTTAGAATGATTGCTTGTCCTCAAACAACAAATAAAATAGTGGTGATAAAATTTATGATTAATCATGAATGTCTTCAAGAAGAGATGTAAGTAATGCATGTGTTTAAGCAAGCAAAAATTAAAGATGACAATCAAGGCACAAAGAAAAGAGACAATATGATTGCATCAATAAGTGAGTTGTGCATGGTACTATGCATGAAAAGTAAGTGGCAACACCAAACTTAGTGTGATACTTTCATTTTAGAATGATGCAAGTACCCACTAAAGATTGAAGATCAAATTGTTGCATGCAACACCAAACTTAGAATGTAATCAAATGCCAGATTATTGAAAGTAAACTAAGCAAGGAAAGAAAATGTTACCAACGGTTGGGTTGCCTCCCAACAAGTGCTCTTTTAATGTCATTAGCTTGACATGTGGTTCTTAATTTTCTTCCTCTTCTTCCAATTGGTTAAAAGAAATGACTTCAAGGGAGAAAAAGAGAAAATTGATGCCCCTTGATTTAATTGCCTCCTAACAAGTCTTCTTTTATTGTTATTAGCTTGATTCCTCTTGCTTGTTGGGGTGGGGGTTGGATTGCTTTTTGTTGACCTTATCTTTTTCATGGATCTTGTCTTTTGTTTCTTGGTCACAATCCTTCTTTGAGTGCTTTCCTTGATTGCCTTCACTTCCTTGATTGCAAGACTTAGGTGTTATGTGATGGTTGGAGTGTCCTCTTCATCAAGAACCTCTTGGATTGATGGTTCAATTAAATCATCCTCCATATAACTCTCCACTTCCTTGGAGTGTAGACTCCCTTGGTTATTTTTCTCCCTTACAACCTCCTTCTTCGTTAGAATTTTACTTGGTATAGGGGCCTCTTTTTCTTGCTCTTCTAATTTCTCCTTTACACCCACAAATTGGTCTTCATCCTCCTTGCTAAGCTCTAAGTGTCCATCCATCTTCTCAAAAAAACTCTCTCGTTCCTTCCAATATTGTTCTTGTCTTTCCAAGAGTTCTCTAGCTCTCTCTTGAGTTTCTAGGGAGCTTTGGAGGCATTGTTCTATTTGTAGCAAGAGAGGAGAAGGTTGGGGTAGATTTTGTAGAATTTTGAATGTTGTGGTGAAGTGTTGTTGAGGGATATGGAATGAATTGTGTGGGTAATCAAATGTATTTTGTGGTTGATGAATTGAATTGTATGGATTTTGGAAGGAATTTTGTGTTGAGGCAAACTCAAGTGGTGAAGAATTTTGATATAAAAAATTTGGAGGTGAGGTTGGATAATTAAGAGGTGATGGCTCTTGATGGATGTGATAGGAAATATTAAATTCTCTTTGGTTTTGTCCTTCCCAATCACAATTTGGATAGTTGTCCCATTCATAGGAGTATGAATCATTTTGTGTTCTTGGGAAGTATCCCATTTGGTTTGATTGCTCAAACCCCATCATTCCTTGATCTTGATTTCCCCAATCACAATTACTATGGTAACTTGAATTATTTTGTGGTGGTGGAAAATACCCCATGTAACTTGCTTGATCATTGTGTGACCTTTGGACATATTCCATTTGGGTTGATTGCTCATAATCCATCATTTCATGTTGATATTCCCATCCACCATGAGGATAATGAGATGAATCATTTTGTGGTGGTGGGCAATATCCCATGTAATATGATTGATCAACATGTGACGTAAACTCCATTTTAATTGAAAAATATTATATCAAAAACAACTACCAAGACAAATTGAAATTTCTTGTGTCACAACTAAAGAATTCTTAGTGAAGCAATAACACAAACACCTTACTAGCAATAACAAAAGAGAAAAAAAGCAACGTAAATGACAAAAAATAAAAAGAAAAAATGCTTAATCTAGATAATCAATCAACCGGTAGTTTGTTAATCACAATTAATCTCCGGCAACGACACCAAAAACTTGATACATAAAAATTAAGAATTTTCATGTATTAACTACTGGCAAGTATACCGGGTCGCATCATGTAATAAAACTCACTTACAGTGAGGTCGATCCCACTAGGATTAAAGGATTAAGCAATCAATAGTAAATTGATTATTCTAGTTAGACAATCATTTTGGAGTGATGAGCAAATGGAAATATAAATGGCTAGAAATTAAAAGAAAGCAATAAAGTGCAAGGAAAGTAGATGACGTAAAAGTAAAGTGTTAGAAAGTAAAATTGCAAGAAATAGAAAGTACAAGAAAGTAGAGTGCAGGAAAGTAAATTGCTAGAAAGTAAATGACGGAAAGTAAGGATGGAAAGCATGGGGGATTGGAGATGTTGATTCCTCTTGAACCAATGGGTCTCAATCCTTCTCAATCATGTAAGATAGATCCATGGCAGATTATGAGTAATTAAACCCCAATCTCTTGGTGATTTAATTTCTCTTCGCATAATCAATTGCCAATCTCTTGATCTAATCGCTCATGAGAAGAGGTGAAGTTCAATTCCTAATCCAAAACCCACACAACCCTCAAGACCTCAATTCAAAGTGGTTACATCTCACATACCAACTAAGAATGTGTTTATCAAGAGGATTATGAGAGAAGAGCCTCAAACTGAATTCCATGATCCCTTTCTCAAGGCTCACATGTAATTCAAGTAGATCCAATCCCCCTCTCAGTAGTAATTGGATCTATGAAGCACAAAGACTCTCTCTTAGAAAAACAAACATGATTTCTAATCTCATACTACATAAATCTAAAGACCCCCAATATTAGAGTAGTTATATGTCACGTACCAACTCTAAATCAAGAATCAATTTCATTATGCCAAGAGAGCTCAAACTAAACCCTATGATTCTTCTCTCGAATTCACAGTAGGATTCTAATAGATCCAAGGATCTTTGAAGAACAAAGCTCTCTTGCAAGGGTTCTAATAGATACCCAAGTATGAAATTAGAGTCAAGAGGAGAAGAAGAAATAAAACATCAATTCAATTAAAATTGAAACAGAGCTCATTTCCCAAATGTAAAGGGAATTAAGAGGTCATTGCTCTCAAATGAAAACCAAATTGCAGAAAACTAAAGTGCAAAAAAATAAAGATGAAGATTTAGAATTCAAAACTGTAATTGGAACTTCAAAATTTATAATTGAAAAGTACAAACTAAAATTGAACTACTATTAAGGAAGAAAAGAAGAAAAGAGAAAAAGAGTATATGAGGGGAGGGGTCCGAAGACCCACTCCCAGTGATGTGTGCCAATGAAGTGTGTGTGTGTGATCTCCTTCCGTATTCTGACCTTCCAAAAAGTCCCCTTAAAGTTCAAAACTCTTCTCTATTTATACTAGTCCTAAGAGCTCCTAGAGATTCATCAATTGGATTAGCAATTTGGGCTTTGTCCTTGTTGATTTGGCTGGCTCATTAGAGGGATTGTTGGCCTTTGAAGAGAGCAGAGGAAAGCAGAGCCCATTCACATTGCTTCTGGCCCATTGGTTGCGCGTTACTGGCAAACACGCCAGCCTTATTGCACGTTGGAAACATGCTATTGCATTTCCTGGGCTGGGAGCTTGGTGCTTGGGCGTTGTTGCCCAAGTTGTTGCCCAAGTTGTTGCCAAACACTTGGCTCATTCTTCCTTCTTAGCTTCCCTTTTCATGCTTAATGTTGCCTGCACTTTGAGCTTTATTCCTTTGCTTCAAAATGGACTATTATACATCATTGGAAAGCTCAGAATGTCTTCTTTCTAATGCACTTCGGATCATCTCAATTGGATCTTCCTAGCTCAAGTTATGCGCCCTTGAAGAGGGCAAGGTCAGGCTGCCTTGGTTGGGGCGTTTTTACCAAACACGCTAGTGCCGACGTGCTAGTGAACTCCCCTAGATTTAGTGTCCACCATGTTGTGCCATATATGCTTGGAAAGCTCCTGATTCCTACTTTCCAATGCCACCAAAATCACCTCATTTGAAGTTTTGTAACTCAAGTTATTCCTGTTTGAAGAAGACAAGGTCAGGCTGCCAAGAAGCCCAAAAAGTGGCGTTGCTAACTTGATTTTCCAAGTTAGCAACGTGTTTGTTATTCTTCCTGGAGCCAAAGATTTTGCAAGAGGGCGTTTTTAACTTGGGTTTTAAGTTGCCAATGTGCTCTTCTTCTTCCTAAAGCCAAAAATCTTGCATTGGAGTTGCTAACTTAAGTTGCCAACTTGCTCCTTTTTTGCCTTTGAGCTTATTTTGTGCTTTTTGCTTCTTTCTCTACCATTTTCTACAAAACAAATCAATTCAAAGAGATCAAAGCAATATATGACTTAAGCACAAAAATACTCAATAATTAAGCACTAAACATTAATTTCTTGTGTGAAAAAGCATAGAAAAACATAACATGATGCACAGTCATCACTAACCCCACTACTGCTTCATATGGGAGTAATATCTGTATACCCTCCATCGGAGTCAGTAGTTTTGAGTTGAACCCTCAGCTCATTATCATGGTGCAGTAAAATTGCTAGTATTTCGATCTTCTACAGGAAGAACCTACTGAGTTTTTGGCACAATTCTTACAAATTGCTGACACAGTACATGATAAGGAAGTAGATCAGGATGTCTACAAATTATTACTATTTCCATTTGCTGTAAAAGACCAAGCTAAGAGGTGGTTAAATAACCAACCTAAAGCTAGCATAAGAACATGAAAACAGTTGTCAGACAAATTCCTGAATCAATATTTCCCTCCTAAGAGGATGACACAGCTAAGGCTGGGCATCCAAGACTTTAAACAGGAGGATAATGAATTCCTTTACAATGCCTGGGAGAGGTATAGAGAGATGCTAAGGAAATGCCCCTCTGAAATGTTTTTAGAATGGGTGTAGTTAGACATCTTCTACTACGGGCTTACAACAAAAGCTCAGATATCTCTAGACCACTCAGCTGGTGGATCTATACACATGAGAAAAATAATTGAAGAGGCTCAAAAGCTCATTAATACAGTTGCTAGAAATCAGCATCTGTACTTAAGTAGTGAGTCCTCCATAAAAGAAGAGTCTAAGGCAGTATCCACTAAAGTTAGTCCTCTGGAACAAGTTTTTGAAATCAATCAGCATTTTTGTTATCTGACAGAACAGTTGGCAAAATTTAAAGAGATGTTACAAGACACTAAGGATGCTAACAGAAACATGGAAGCATAACTTGACCAAACAAGACGACAGTTATCAAAACAGATAATAGAAGAGTGCCAAGCAGTTCAATTAAGGAGTGGAAAAACATTGAATACCTCAGCTCAAAGCAGCAGAAAGCCAAGAATAGAATAAATAATAGAGGATGAGCAGACTGCTACCTAAAATCTCTCTGAGGACAGTAAGAGCCCAGAGAGGAATGATTTTGGCATTCAAACACCAGAAAAGGGTGAAAAACTGGCGTTAAACGCCCAGTGGACGCCCAGTTCTGGCGTTCAAACGCCAGAAAAGGGAGAAAAAGTGGCGTTAAACGCCCAAACCATGTTCAATTCTGGCGTTCAAATGCCAGAAAAGGGAGGGAATCTGGCGTTAAACACCAATCCAGCCCCCAATCCTGGCGTTCAAACGCCTATGAAGGGTCAGACACTTGCAAGTGCTGATAATAAATCCCTCAAGAAGGCTTCTCAACCTACCTCTGTAGGAAATAAACCTGCAGCAACCGAGGTTGAAGAATACAAAGCCAAAATACCTTATCCTCAGAAACTCCGCCAAGCGGAACAGGATAAACAATTTGCCCGCTTTGCAGACTATCTCAGGACTTTTGAAATCAAGATTCCGTTTATAGAGGCACTTGAGCAAATACCCTCTTATGCTAAGTTCATGAAAGAAATCTTATGTCACAAGAAGGATTGGAGAGAAACTAAAAAAATTTTTCTCACTGAAGAATGCAGTGCAATCATTTTAAAAAGCTCACCAGAGAAGCTTAAGGATCCTGGAAGTTTTATGATACCATGCACATTAGAGGGAACCTGTACCAAGATAGCTCTATGTGATCTTGGGGCAAGTATCAATCTAATCCCTGCATCCACTATCAGAAAGCTTGGCTTGACTAAGGAGGTCAAACCAACCAGGATATGTCTTCAACTTGCTGATGGCTCCATTAAATACCCATCTGGCGTGATTGAAGATATGATTGCCACGGTTAGGCCATTCGCCTTTCCCTCTGATTTTGTTGTGCTGGAAATAGAGGAGCACAAGAGTGCAACTCTCATTCTAGGAAGACCTTTCCTTGCAACTGGACGAACCCTCATTGACGTCCAAAAAGGGGAAGTAACCCTGAGAGTCAATGAGGATGAGTTTAGGCTGAATGCTATTGAAGCAATGAAGCACCCAGACACATCAAAAGACTGCATGCGTGTTGATATTATTGATTCCCTGGTACAGGAGATCAATATGGCTGATAGTCTCGAATTAGATCTAGAGGATATCTTTAAAGAAGTTCAGCCTGATCTGGAGGAACCAGAGGAAATAAAATAACCTTTGAAAATTCCTCAGGAAGAGAAGAAACCTCCTAAACCCGAGCTCAAACCACTACCACCATTTCTAAAATATGCTTTTTTGAGAGAAGGTGAAACTTTTCCTGTAATTATAAGCTCTGCCTTAGAACCACAGGAAGAGAAAGCACTAATTCAGGTGCTAAGGACACACAAGAAAGCTCTTGGGTGGTCCATTAGTGATTTCAAGGGCATTATCTCAGTCAGATGCATGCACAAGATCCTACTAGAGGATAATGCCAAACTAGTAGTTCAACCACAAAAGCGGCTGAATCCAGCCATGAAGGAGGTGGTACAGAAAAGGTCACTAAATTACTAGAGGCTGGGATTATTTATTCCATTTCTGATAGCCCCTGGGTGAGCCCTGTCCAAGTTGTACCCAAAAAGGGAGGCATGACAGTGGTTCATAATGAAAAAAAATGAACTGGTTCCTACAAGAACAGTTACAGGGTGGCGTATGTGTATTGACTACAGAAGACTCAATACAACCACCAGAAAGGATCATTTTTCTTTACCCTTCATAGACCAAATGCTAGAAAGACTAGCAGGTCATGACTATTACTGCTTTCTAGATGGCTACTCAGGCTATAACTAAATTGCAGTAGATCCCCAGGATCAAGAGAAAACAACATTCTCATGTCCATCTGGAGTATTTGCCTACAGAAGGATGTCATTTGGTCTGTGTAATGCACCAGTATCCTTTCAGAGATGCATGCTCTCTATTTTCTCTGATATAGTGGAAAAATTTCTAGAAGTCTTCATGGATGACTTCTCAGTATTTGGAGACTCATTCAGCTCCTGTCTTGATCATCTAGCACTTGTTCTGAAAAGATGCCAATAGACTAACCTGGTTTTAAACTGGGAAAAATGTCACTTTATGGTGACTGAAGGAATTGTCCTTGGGCATAAAATTTCGAACAAAGGCATAGAGGTGGATCAAGCTAAGGTGGAGGTAATCAAAAAATTACAACCACCCACCTATGTTAAGGCAATCAGAAATTTTCTGGGACATGCAGGATTCTACAGGAGGTTTATAAAGGATTTTTCAAAAATTGAAAAACCTCTGAGTAACCTGCTAGCTGATAATACACCATTTGTCTTTGACACAGAGTGTTTACAGGCCTTTGAGACTCTGAAGGCTAAGCTAGTCACAGCGCCTATCATTTCTGCACCAGACTGGACATTGCCATTTGAACTAATGTGTGATGCCAGTGACCATGCTATTGGTGCAGTATTGGGACAGAGGCATGACAAGCTTCTGCACGTCATTTACTACGCCAGCCGTGTTCTAAATGACGCATAGAAAAATTACACAACCACAGAAAAGGAATTGCTTGCAGTGGTTTATGCCATTGACAAGTTCAGATCCTATTTGGTAGGATCAAAAGTGATTGTGTACACTGACCATGCTGCTCTTAAATATCTACTTACAAAGCAGGATTCAAAACCCAGGCTCATAAGATGGGTGTTGCTTCTGCAAGAGTTTGATATAGAAATAAGACACAGAAAAGGGACAGAGAATCAAGTAGCAGATCACCTGTCCTGGATAGAACCAGTAGAAGGGATGTCTCTACCCATCACTGAGATCTTTGAAACCTTTCTGGATGATTAACTCTTTGCCATTCAGGAGGTGCCATGGTTTGTAGACATCGCAAACTATAAAGCTGCAAGGTTCATTCCCAAGGAGTTCAGCAGGCAGCAAAAGAAAAAACTGATTTCTTATGCAAAATACTACTTGTGGGATAAACCATATCTCTTTAAGAGATATGCAGACGGACTAATCCGTAGGTGTGTGCCTAGAGAAGAGGCACAGAAGATCCTATGGCATTGCCATGGATCACAATATGGAGGACATTTCAGAGGTGAGCGAACAGCCACCAAAGTCCTCCAATGTGGTTTCTACTGGCCTACAATCTATAGAGACTCTCGAGAGTTTGTACGTAACTGTGACAGTTGCTAGCCAGCTGGTAATCTGCCTCATGGTTATGCCATGCCTCAACAGGGGATTCTAGAGATTGAGTTGTTTGATGTATGGGGTATTGACTTCATGGGTCCTTTCCCACCATCATACTCAAACGCTTACATTCTGGTGGCTATAGACTATGTATCTAAATGGATGGAGGCAATTGCAACACCCACTAACGATACTAAGACAGTACTGAAGTTCCTCCAGAAATATATCTTTAGCAGATTTGGTGTTCTTAGAGCACTGATCAGTGATGGAGGCACTCATTTCTGTAATAAACAGCTTTATACTACCATAGTCCGATATAGAATTAGCCACAAGGTGGCAACTCCATATCATCCACAGACCAATAGGCAAGCTAAAGTCTCTAATAGAGAATTAAAAAGAATCCTGGAACAGACTGTAATTGCCCGTAGAAAGGATTGGGCAAAGAGCTTGGATGATGCTCTATGGGCATACAGAACAGCATTCAAGACTCCTATAGGAACCTCTCTATACCAACTTGTGTGTGGGATGGCCTGACACTTGCCCGTGGAACTAGAGCATAAAGTCTACTAGGCAACCAGATTCCTAAACCTTGATGCTAAATTAGCTGGAGAGAAAAGATTGTTCCAGCTAAATGAGCTAGAGGAATTCAGACTCAATGCTTTTGAAAATGCCAAAATTTACAAGGAAAAAGCAAAGAGATGGCATGATAAGAACTTGTCATCCAGAGTCTTTGAGCCAGGTCAAAAGGTTCTATTGTTTAACTCTAGGCTCAGGCTATTCCCTGGGAAACTAAAATCCCGGTGGAGAGGACCATATGTGATTACAGGCGTGTCACCATATGGATATGTAGAGCTTCAGGATATTGATTCTGACAAAAAGTTCATTGTTAATGGACAGAAAGTCAAACATTATCTTGAAAGAAATTTTGAGCAAGAATGCTCAAAACTGAGACTAGATTAAAGCTCAGTAAGATCCAGCTAAAGACAATAAAGAAGCACTTGTTGGGAGGCAACTGGTGGACGAAATTGTGATAAAAGAGTTCTAGGCACTATTAGAGAAGCTCACAACTCCGTTCAACTTAACCAGCAAGTGTACTGGGTCATCCAAGTAATACCTTACGTGAGTAAGGGTCGATCCCACAGAGATTATTGGTATGAAGCAAGCTATGGTCATCTTGTAAATCTCAGTTAAGTGGATTCATAGGGTCAAATGTAATTGGATTCGATATTTAAAAGATAAATAAAATAAAGGGATAGAAATACTTATGTAAATCAATAGTGGGAATTTCAGATAGGCGTGTGGAGATGCTAGAATCCTTTTGAATCTCTACTTTCTTATTGCTTTCATCCAATCCTTCTTACTTCTTTCCATGGCAAGCTGCATGTAGGGCATCACCATCATCAATGACTACTTTTAATCCTCTTGGGAAAATGGTCCTATGCGCTGTCACTGCACGGCTAATCGTCTGGAGGCATCACCCTTGTTGATAGCTACATCCCATCCTCTCAGTGAAAATGGTCCAAATGCTCTGTCACAGCACGGCTAATCATCTGTCGGTTCTCAATCAGGTTGGAGTAGAATCCATTGATTCTTTTGCGTTTGTCATCACGCCTAGCCTTCAGGAGTTTGAAGCTCGTCACAGTCATTCAATACCGGAATCCTACTTGGAATACCACAGACAAGGTTAGACTTTCCGGATTCCCGGGATCCTACTCGGAATACCACAGACAAGGTTAGAATTTCCGGATCCCCATGAATGCCGCCATCTATCTAGCTTATACTACGAAGATTCTGTTGGGGAATCTAAGAGATATGCGCCCGGCCTAGAGTAGAACGGAAGTGGTTGTCAATCACGCGCGTTCATAGGTGAGAATGATGATGAGTGTCACGGATCATCACATTCATCAAAGTGTTGTGCAACGTATATCTTGGAATAAGAATAAAAGAGAATTGAATAGAAAGTAATAGTGGTTGTATTGAAACTTGAGGTACAGCAGAGCTCCACACCCTTAATCTATGGTGTGCAGAAACTCCACCGTTGAAAATACATAAGTGAAAGGTTCAGGCATGGCCGAATGGCCAGCCCCCATGAAGGTGATCAAAAGACCGAATGGTCAAAAGATCGCTAATACACTAGTAAAAAGTCTTATTTATACTAAACTAGCTACTAGGGTTTACATGAGTAAGTAATTGATGCATAAATCCACTTCCGGGGCCCACTTGGTGTATGTTTGGGCTGAGCTTGATCTTTCCACGAGCTGAGGCTTTTCTTGGAGTTGAACGCCAAGTTATAACGTGTTTTGGGCGTTCAACTCCGGATCATGACGTGTTTCTGGCGTTAAACTCCAGACAGCAGCATATACTTGGCGTTCAACGCCAAGTTACATCGTTAATTTCCGAATAAAGTATAGACTATTATATATTGCTGGAAAGCTCTAGATGTCTACTTTCCAACGCCATTGAGAGCGCGCCATTTGGGGTTCTGTAGCTCCAGAAAATCTATTTCGAGTGCAGGAAGGTCAGATTCCAACAGCATCAGCAGTCCTTTTGTCAGCCTTTTTCAGAGTTTTGCTCAAGTCCCTCAATTTCAGCCAGAAATTACCTGAAATCACAGAAAAACACACAAACTCATAGTAAAGTCCAGAAATGTGAATTTAACATAAAAACTAATGAAAACATCCCTAAAAGTAGCTTGAACTTACTAAAAACTACCTAAAAACAATGCCAAAAAGCGTATAAATTATCCGCTCATTAGCAACCTAGCCATTACTGTAGTTTATTTGTTATTTAAATAATAATTATAGGAGTTTAATAATTTATCATCAGAACTAATTCTCATTTACAGGAGTTCACAGAGTTACCGAAGGATTCAGAGCAGAGAAAAGAAGCTCACTAGCATAAAAATGCCAGTAAGAGGCACTTTCTGGCATTTAACGCCAGTCAGGGTACCTGGTTGGGCGTTAAACGCCCAAAACAAGCAACTTCTGGGTGTTAAAACGCCAGAATGGGTGCCATTCTAGGCGTTTAACGCCAGAACTACAGCATCCTAGGCGTTTAGAAAAACGTCCAGTGATAAAGACTTTCTGGCGTTTAACGCCAGCCAGGGTACCTCGTTGGGCGTTAAACGCCCAAAACAAGCACCGTTTGGGCGTTTGACGCCTAAAACAAGCACCGTTTGGGCGTTTGACGCCAGGAATGTGGAGGGGAGGTAATTTTGTTTTCCAACCCAATTTTTTTCAATTTTTATATTTTCATCCATGATTTCTTGCATAAACATATTTCAAATCCTCATCTTTTTAATTTCAAATTTCAAAAAAAAAACTCTTAATCCTAAAAATCTTTTCTTCTTTTCAAATCTTTTTCAAAATGCATATATCTTTTTAATTTCTCTTCAAATCTTTTTCAAAATTCATATATCTTCTTAAATATCTTTTCAAAATTTATATTTATCTTTTTCACAACTATCTTTTATCTTATTTTAAAATTACATGTTTTGCATATTATATCTTCTATCATATATTTTTCATAAATTCTTGAACCCACCCCCTCCCTTTTAAATTCACATTCGGCCACCCCTCTCCTCCACAATTCAAATTTGGCTCTCCTCCTTCTCCTCTACTTTCCTTTCTTTTGCTTGAGGACAAGCAAACCTCTAAGTTTGGTGTGTTTTGCGTGATCACTGAGCTAAGACTCACTAAGATCATGGCTCCTAAGGGAAAACAAACCACTTCAAGAGGCAAGAAAGAGAATAATCCAAGACCACTTTGGAATCAAGAGAGGTTCTTAACAAAGGAACATTCGGACCATTACCACAAGTAATGCGTCTAAGGTCAGTGATCTCGGAAGTAAAATTCGATCTGAAAGAAGACGAATATCCGGAGATCCAAGAGCAAATTTGAAACAGAGGCTGGGAAATTCTAGCTAATCCTGTGACAAAAGTGGGTAGAAACATGGTTCAGGAATTTTACTCAGATCTGTGGCAAATAGAGAGGCAGAGAATGACTGGAACCGCTTTCTATACCTTTCGAACCATGGTTAGAGGGAAGATGATTCATTTCCACCTTGACAAAATAAGAGAGGTATTCAAGCTACCTCAACTACAAGATGATTCAGAATCCTTTAATAGGAGAATGGTATGTGATGATAAGCGCTTGGACCAAATTCTAGAGGACATATGCAACCTTGGAACCTAGTGGACAACCAGCACAAAAGGTGTTCCAAATCAACTCAAGAGAGGGGATCTCAAACCAATTGCTAGAGGCTGGCTGGATTTCATTGGGCGTTCCATACTGCCTTCCAGCAACCGCTCCGAAGTCACTATCAAGTGAGCAGTGATGATCTACTGTATTATGCAAGAAAACAAAGTGGATGTTCATCAACTGATTTCTTGTGAGCTCTACATAATTGCAAATAAGAACTCCAAAGACGCCAAGTTGGCTTACCCAAACCTAATCTTTCTGCTATTTAAAGAGGATGGGATGAAGATGGGAGTAGATGAGTTCATCCCAGTTGAACATCCAATCACCAAGAAGTCAATGGAGGGACAACAAGTACAAGAAAACTCCATCAAAAGGAGGACGCAGGAATTTCTCCCAAAAATCCCTCAGATTGACTACTGGACCCGCCTAGAAGCATCTGTTACCAAGTTGCAATAAACTATGGATCAACTCAAGGAAGAACAGTAGAATCAAAGTTTTATGATCTGCAAACTGCTTAAGGAACATGAGAAGCAAGGGCGTGAACTACAGGAGCTGAAGCGCCAGAAGCTTTCTCTTGAAGGTCCAAATAACCCACAAATTAAAGGAGCGTCCATCTCTAAAAATAAAGGTTGTTGAGTCCTAATCTTAACCCTGTGATAACTTCTGCTATTAGAAATCTATCTTAGGAGTCATATGAGTAGTAGTAATTAGTATTTTTATTTTTATTTTTATCATCTCAAAGCAAGCTATAATTTATTTGTCTCGTCATCATTGAACATGAATAAAATAGCAGATATTTTTAGAATAAGGAGGCAATTTTTTTCGAGTTCATAATAAGAAAAATTCAAATTATTTTCATGTGGTGGCAATACTTTTTGTTCTCTGAATGAATGCTTGAACAATGCATATTTTTTATCTTGTTGTTTATGAATGTTAAAATTGTTGGCTCTTGAAAGAATGATGATCAAAGAGAAATGTTATTGATAATCTGAAAAATCATGAAATTAATTCTTGAAGCAAGAAAAAGCAGTGAAAAAAAAGAAAAAAAAAGAAAAAGAAAAAGCAAGCAGAAAAAGCCAAAAGAACCTTAAAGCTAAAAGGCAAGGGTAAAAAGGATCCAAGGCTTTGAGCATCAATGGATAGGAGGGCCTAAAGGAATAAAATCCTGGCCTAAGTGGCTGAACCCAGCTGTCCCTAACCATGTGCTTGTGGCATGCAGGTCCAAGTGAAAAGCTTGAGACAGAGTGGTTAAAGTTGTGATCCAAAAGAGTGTGCTTAAGAACTCTGGACACCTATAATTGGGGACTTTAGCAAAAGCTGAGTCACAATCTGAAAAGGTTCACCCAGTTATGTGTTTGTGGCATTTATGTATCCGGTGGTAATACTGGAAGACAAAGTGCTTAAGGCCATGGCCAAGACTCATAAGGTAGCTGTGTTCAAGAATCAACATACTAAACTAGGAGAATCAATAACACTATCTAAATTCTAAGTTCCTATGGATGCCAATCATTCTAAACTTCAAGGGATGAAGTGAGATGCCAAAACTGTTCAGAAGCAAAAAGCTACTAGTCCCGCTCATCAAATTAGAATTGAGCTTCATGTAAAACTCTGAGATTATCTCTTGATCTTCGTGCTATCCTATTTTAATTGTCTAGCTGCTTGGGGACAAGCAACCGTTTAAGTTTGGTGTTGTGATGAGCGGATATTTTATACGCTTTTGGGGGTGTTTTAATATAGTTTTTAGTATATTTTTATTAGTTTTTATGCAAAAATCACATTTTTGGACTTTACTATGAGTTTGTGTATTTTTCTGTTATTTCAGGTATTTTTTGGCTGAAATTGAGGGACCTGAGCAAAAATCTAATTCAGAGGCTGATAGAGGACTGCTGATGCTGTTGGATTCTGACCTCCCTGCACTCAAAGTGGAATTTTTTGAGCTATAGAAATCCAAATGGCGCTCTCTCAATTGCGTTGCAAAGTAGACATCAAGGGATTTCCAGCAATATATAATAGTCCATACTTTGCTCAAGTTTAGATGATGCAAACTGGCGTTTAACGCCAGCTTTCTGCCCTATTCTGGCATCAAACGCCAGAAACAAGTTGCAAAGCAGAGTTAAACACCAGAAACAGGTTACAAACTGGTGTTTAACTCCAAACCTATTCACATGAAAGCTTCAATGCTCAGCCCCAGCACACACCAAGTGGGCCCCAAAATTGGATTTCTACACTATCTATCTTAGTTTACTCATTTTCTGTAAACCTAGGTTACTAGTTGAGTATATAAACTACTTTTAGAGATTTATTTTAGATCTCATGACATTTTTACATCTAAACTTGTATCTTTGACGGCATGAGTCTCTAAACCCCATGGTTGGGGTGAGGAGCTCTGCAGCGTCTCGATGAATTAATGCAAGTATTTATGTTTTCTATTCAATCTCACTAGTCTCTATTCTAAGATATTCGTTCGCACTTCAACATGATGAATGTGATGATACGTGACCATCACCACCATTCTCAACCTATGAACGCGTTCCTGACAACCACTTCCGTTCTACCTTAGATTGAACGTATATCTCTTGGGCTTCGGGTTCACGAGTTTGACTGCCTCTCCTAACAACAGAGCGTTCAATCCGTGAGTCTAGAGTCTTCGTGGTATAAGCTAGAACCAATTGGCAGCATTCCTGAGATCCAAAAAGTCTAAACCTTGTCTGTGGTATTCCGAGTAGGATCTGGGAGGGATGTCTGTGACGAGCTTCAAACTCATGAACGTTTGGCATAGTGACAGATGCAAAAGGATCACTGGATCCTATTCCAACACAAGTGAAAACCAACAGATGATTAGCCATGTACATGGACCCTTTTCACTGAGAGGACGGCTGGTAGCCATTGACAACGGTGATCCACCAACATATAGCTTGCCATGGAAGGAGACCTGCGTGCATGAAGAAGAAGACAGCAGGAAAGCAGAAATCAAAGGAAAAAGCATCTCGAAAACTCCAACCCATTCTCCATTACTTGCTGGTTAGTTGTGCGAAGTTGTGAAAAAAGAGTTGAGATTACAATTGTGCGTACCAAGTTGTTGGCGCCATTGAGATCACAATTTCGTGCATCAAGTTTTTGGTGCCGTTGCCGGGGATTGTTCGAGTTTGGACAACTGACGATTCATCTTGTCGCTCATATTAGGTAATTTTCTTCTTGTTTCAACCTTTATTTTATTTTCAAAAAGTTTTCAAAAACCTTTCAAAAATTTTTCTTCTTTTTCATTTTTCCAAAATAATTTTCAAAAAAAACTTCAAAAAAAGTAATAAAATCATAAAAGCAAAAATATATTTTATGTTTCTTGTTTGAGTCTAGAGTCAAGTTTTAAGTTTGGTGTCAATTGCATGTCTTAATTTTTCTAAAAATTTTTGAAAACTCATGCATGGTGTTCTTCATGATCTTCAAGTTGTTCTTAGTAAGTCTTCTTGTTTGATCTTTACATTTTATTGTTTTGTGTCTTTTCTTGTTTTCCATATGCATTCTTGAATCCTTAGTGTCTAAACATGAAAAATTTCTAAGTTTGGTGTCTTGCATGTTTTTCTTTTCTTAAAAATTTTTCAAAAATAAGTTCTTGGTGTTCATCATGATCTTCAAAGTGTTCTTGGTGTTCATCTTGACATTCAAAATGTTCTTGCATTCATTATGTGTTTTGATCTTAATTTTTCATGTCTTGTGTCAATCTTGCTGTTTACTGGAAAAAAAAGAGAAAAACACAAAAATGGTATCTTTTCTTTTTCTCTCTCCTCATTAAAAATTCAAAAATAAAAAAAATTATCTTTCCCTTTTTTATCTCATAAATTTCAAAATCTTTGGGTTGAGTTAGTAAAAAATTTTTAAAATTAAGTTGTTTCTTGTTAGTCAAGTCAAGATTTCAATTTCAAAATCAAATCTTTTTCATTTTTTCCTTTGTTTTTCGAAAATCCTCAAAAATCTTTTTTCAAAACTTTTCAAAATCTTTTTTCTATTTTCACCTCATATTTTTCAAAATTAATACTAACAATTAATGTTTTGATTCAAAAATTTCAAGTTTGTTACTTTCTTGTTAAGAAAGATTCAAACTTTAAATTTTAAAATCATATCTTTTGATTTCTTGTGAGTCAAGTCATTAATTCTGATTCTAAAAAAAATTAAATCTTTTTCAAAATAAATTTCAATCATATCTTTTTAATCATATCTTTTCAATCATATCTTTTCAAACATATCTTTTCCAAATCATATCTTTTTCAAAATCTTTTCTAACTTCTTATCTTTTCAAAATTGATTTTCAAATCTTTTTCAATTAACTAATTAACTTTTTGTTTGTTTTACTATTTCTTATCTTTTTCAAAACCACCTAACTACTTTTCTCTTTCTAATTTTCGAAAATCACCTTCCTCTTTTTCAAAAATCTTTTTATTTAACTAATTGTTTTAACTTTTAATTTTATTCCTTTTTTTAATTTTCAAATACTAACTAATTTTTAAAACAAAAACAAAAATATTTTTCTTCTCTTTTAGTTAATATTCGAATTCCCTCTCTCTCTTATCTCTTTTTATTCATCTACTAATACTTCTCTTCTACTCATAATTCGAACCTTCTCTTCTCTCTGTGTTTGGATTTTTCTTCTTCTCTCTTCTTATTCTTCTATTCTTTTCTTCTTCTACTTACATAAAGAAATCTCTATACTGTGACATAGAGGATTCCTCTTCCTTTTCTGTCTTCTTCTTTTTCATATGAGCAGGAGCAAGGACAAGAAACATTCTTGCTAAAGAAGATCCTGAACCTGAAAGGACTCTGAAGAAGAAGCTAAGAGAAGCTAAAGAACAACAATCCAGAGAAAACCTTACAGAGAATCTCGAAAAAGAAGTAATGGCAAACCCAACAATAATGCAAGGAAGATGCTTGGTGACTTTACTGTACCAAATTCCAACTTTCATGGAAGAAGCATCTCAACCCCTGCCATTGGAGCAAACAATTTTGAGCTAAAGCCTCAATTAGTTTCTCTGATGCAACAGAATTGCAAGTTTCATGAACTTCTATCAGAAGATCCGTTTCAGTTCTTAACTGAATTCTTGCAGATCTGTGATACTGTTAAGACCAATGGAGTTGATTCCGAGGTCTACAAGCTTATGCTTTTCCCTTTTGCTGTAAGAGACAGAGCTAGAGTATGGTTGGACTCTCAACTTAGAAATAGCCTGAACTCTTGGGATAAGCTGGTCACGACTTTCTTAGCCAAGTTATTTCCTCCTCAAAAGCTGAGCAAGCTTAGAGTGGATGTTCAAACCTTCAGGTAGAAAGAATGTGAATCCCTCTATGAAGCTTGGGAAAGATACAAGCAACTGACCAAAAGGTGTCATTCTGACATGTTTTCAGAATGGACCATTCTGGATATATTCTATGATGGTCTGTCTGAATTATCTAAGATGTCATTAGACCATTCTGCAGGTGGATCTATTCACCTAAAGAAAATGCCTGCAGAAGCTCAGGAACTCATTGAAATGATTGCAAATAACTAGTTCATGTACACCTCTGAAAGGAATCCTGTGAATAATGGGACGCCTCAGAGGAAGGGAGTTCTTGAAATTGATGCTCTGAATTCCATATTGGCTCAGAACAAAATGTTGACTCAGCAAGTCAATATAATTTCTCAAAGTCTGAATGGATTGCAAAATGCATCCAATAGTACTAAAGAAGCTTCTTCTGAAGAAGAAGCTTATGATCCCAAGAACTTTGCAATAGCAGAGGTGAATTACATGGGTGAAGTCTATGGAAACACCTATAATCCCTCATAGAAAAATCATCCAAATTTCTCATGGAAGGATCAAAAAAAGCATCAACAAGGCTTTAATAATGGTGGAAGAAACAGGTTTAGCAATAGCAAACCTTTTCCATCATCCTCTCAGCAACAGACAGAGAATTCTGAGCAAAGCCCCTCTAGCTTAGCAAATATAGTCTTTGATCTATCTAAGGCCACTCTCAGTTTCATGAATAAAATAAGGTCCTCCATTAGAAATTTGGAGGTACAAGTGGGCCAGCTGAGTAAAAGAGTCACTAAAACTCCTCCTGGTACTCTCCTAAGCAATACAGAAGAGAATCCAAACAGATAGTGCAAAGCCATAACCTTACTTGGTGTGGCCAAACCTAGAGAGGAGAAGGAGGACATGAATCCCAGTAAGGAAGACCTCATAGGACGTCCTCTGGACAAAAAGGAGTTGCTAATTGAGGAACCTAAGGAATCTATGGCTCATCTAGAGACCATAGAGATTCCATTGAACCTACTTCTGCCAATCATGGGCTCTGATGACTATTCCTCCTCTGAAGAGGATAAAGATATTACTGAAGGGCAAGTTGCCCAATATTTAGGAGCAATCATGAAGCTGAATGTCAAGTTATTTGGTAATGAGACTTGGGAAGATGAACCCCCTTGCTCACCAAAAACTGAATAACTTGATTAGGCAAACATTACCTCAAAAGAAAGAGGATCCCATAAGGTTCTTAATACCTTGTACCATAGGCACCATGGCCTTTGAGAAGGCTCTGTGTAACCTGGGGCCAGCATAAACCTCATGCCACTCTCTGTCATGGAGAAACTGGGAATCTTTGAGGTTCAAGCTGCAAGAATCCCACTAGAGATGGCAGGCAAATCCATGAAAAAGGCTTATGGACTAGTAGAGGACATGCTAGTGAAGGTTGATGGCCTTTACATCCCTGCTGATTTCATAATCCTAGACACTGGGAAAGATGAGGATGAATCCATCATCCTTGGCAGACCTTTCCTAGCCACAGCAAAAGCTGTGATTGATGTTGACAAAGGAGAGTTGGTCCTTCAATTGAAGGAGGACTACCTTGTATTCAAGACTCATGGTTCTCCTTCTGTACACATGGAGAGGAAGCATGAAAAGCTTCTCTCAATACAGAGTCAAACAAAGCCCCCACATTCAAACTCTAAGTTTGGTGTTGGGAGGCCCTAACCATGCTTTGAATATCTGTGAGGCTCCAAGAGAGCCCACTGTCAAGCTATTGACATTAAAGATGTGCTTATTGGCAGGCAAACAAATTTTATCTATGTTATTTTATGTTTTCTTTAGGTTGATGATCATGTGGAGTCACAAAAACAAATGCAAAAATCAGAACAAATTCAAAAATAGCATTAAAAACAGCACACCCTGGAGGAAGAACTTACTGGCGTTTAAATGCCAGTAAGAGTAGCAGAATGGGCATTAAACGCCCAGTCTGGCACCATTCTGGGCGTTTAACGCCAGAAATGGGTACCAGACTGGCATTTAACGCCAGAACAGAGCATCAAGTTAGTGTTAAACGTCAGAAACAAGCACAGCTTGGCGTTAAATGCCAGGAAAGGTACAAAAGCTGGTGTTTAACGCCAGAAACAGGCAGCAGTCTGGTGTTAAACGCCAGGATTGCACATTCAGGGCATTTTTGTATGCCTAAATAGAGCAGGGATGAGAAGTCCTTGACCCCTCAGGATCTGTGGACCATAGGATCCTCACCTACCCACCTTTCTCTCTCCCCTCACACATCTCTATAACACTCTACCCAAAACACCACTCATATATCAAATCTTATTCTCTTCCCTATATTCTCTTCACCAATCACCTCCATCCCTCTTCCCCAAACACTCCACCTACCTCACTTTTCAAATTCAAACACTTTTTCCTCCCATAACCCACCCAATTCCTTTCGACCACTCTCCCTCTCGTTCCTTATAAATACCCCTCATCTCTCTTTCAATTTCACACATCACAAACACTTTATACCCCTTGGCCGAATTCACTCTCTCCCTCCATCTCCTCCATTTTACTCTTCTTGCCCTTCTTTCTTTTTTCTTTTGCTCGAGGACGAGCAAACCTTTTAAGTTTGGTATGGTAAAAGCATTGTTTTTTATCTTTCCATAACCATTTATGGCACCTAAGGCCGGAGAAACCTCTAGAAAGAGGAAAGGGAAGGCAAAAGTTTCCAATTCCGAGTTATAGAAGATGAAGAGATTCATCTCAAAGGTCAATCAAGACCACTTCTATGAAGTCATGGCCAAGAAGAATGTGATCCCTGAGGTCCCTTTTATGCTAAAAAGAATGAGTATCCGGAGATCTAACATGAGATCCGAAGAAGAGGTTGGGAAGTTCTCACCAACCCCATTCAACAAGTCAGAATCTTAATAGTTCAAGAGTTCTATGCCAATGCATGGATCACTAAGAACCATGATCAAAGTATGAACCCGAATCCAAAGAATTGGCTTACAATGGTTCGGGGGAAATACTTAGATTTCAGTCCGAAAAATGTAAGGTTGGTGTTCAACTTGCCAATTATGCAATAAAACACACGCTCCTGCACTAGAAGGGTCAACTTTGATCAAAGATTGGACCAAGTCCTCATGGACATATGTGTGGAAGAAGCTCAATGGAAAAGAGATTCAAGAGGTAAGCCGGTTCAATTGAGAAGACCGGACCTTAAGCCTGTGGCTAGAGGATTGTTAGAGTTCATCCAACGCTCCATCATTCCTACTAGCAACCAATCTGAAGTGACTATAGATCGGGCCATCATGATCCATAGTATCATGATTGGGGAGGAAGTGGAAGTTCATGAGATCATACCTCTAGAACTCTACAAGGTGGCAGACAAGTCCTCCACTTTGGCAAGGTTAGCCTTTCCCCACCTCATTTGTCATCTATGCAATTTGGCTGGGATTGACACAGAAGGAGACATCCTCATTGAAGAGAACAAACCCATCACTAAGAAAAGGATAGAGCAAACAAGAGAGCCCACTCATGGACCTGAACAAGAGCATGAGAAAATTCCTCATGAAATCCCTGAGATGCTTCAAGGGATGAATTTTCCTCTACATAACTATTGGGAGCAACTCAACACCTCTTTGGAAGGCTTGAGTTACAACATGGTCCAACTAAGAGTGGAGCACCAAGAGCACTCCATCATTCTCCATCATTCTCCATGAGATTAGGGAAGATCAGGCGTTCCATTGGATCTTCAAGAGGAAGAACTAGCCGCCATCACTAAGGTGGACCCGTTCTTTGATTTCCTTGTTCTTATTTTTTCTGTTTTTCGAATTTGATGCTTTATGTTTGTCTATGTTTGTGTCTTCATTACATGATCATTAGTGTCTAGTGTATATGTCTTAAAGCTATGAATAACTCCATGAATCCTTCACCTCTCTCAAATGAAAAATGTGCTTAATTACAAAAGAACAAGAAGTACTTGGATTTCAAATTTTATCTTAAAATTAGTTTAATTATTTTGATGTGGTGGCAATACTTTTTGTTTTCTGAATGAATGCTTGAATAGTGCATATTTTTTATAGTGAAGTTTATGAATGTTAAATTTGTTGGCTGGTGGACGAAATTGTGATCACTATTCTTTGTACTTGTATGGATTTATTCAATAATTGTCTTTATTTGAATTCACAACTCCGTTCAACTAACCAGCAAGTGTACTGGGTCGTCCAAGTAATAAACCTTACGTGAGTAAGGGTCGAATCCACAGAGATTGTTGGTATGAAGCAAGCTATGGTCACCTTGCAAATCTCAGTCAGGCAGATTAAAATTGTTTATGGGTTTTCGAAAAATGTAAGTTAAGGAATTAAACAATAAAAGGGATAGAACACTTATGCAGATTCATTGGTGGGAATTTCAGATAAGCGGATGGAGATGCTGTAGAGCTCTCGGACGCCTGCCCTCCTACTGCTTCTACTCAATCCTTCTTACTCTTTTCCATGGCAAGCTTTGTATAGGGGTTCACCATCAACTGTGGCTACTTTCTTCCTCTCGGGGAAATACCCTGTGCGGCTGTCACTCGCACAGCTAACCAGTCTGGAGGCATCACCCATGGCTAATGGCTACATCCCATCCTCGCAGTGAAAACTAATGCACGCACTCTGTCACAGTACTGCTAATCACCGGTTGGTTCCCGCTCCTACTGGAATAGAATCCCTCTTTTGCGTCTGTCACTAACGCCCAGCAGGTTAAAGTTTGAAGCACGTCACAGTCATTCATTACCGGAATCCTACTCGGAATACCACAGACAAGGTGAGACTTTCCGGATTCCCAGGATCCTACTCGGAATACCACAAACAAGGTGAGACTTTCCGGATCCTCATAAATGCCGCCATCTATCTAGCTTATACCACGAAGATTCTGTTGGGGAATCTAAGAGATACGCATTCAAGCTCTGTTGCATGTAGAACGGAAGTGGTTGTCAATCACGCGCGTTCATAAGTGAGAATGATAATGAGGGTAATCTGACTCATAACATTCATCATGTTCTTGGGTACGAATGAATATCTTAGAATAAGAATAAGATAGAAACCGAATAAGAGATAATAGAAATTCATTAATACTTGAGGTACAGCAGAGCTCCACACCCTTAATCTATGGTGTGCAGAAACTCCACCGTTGAAAATACATAAGCAAAGAGTTCAGGCATGGCCGAATGGCCAGCCCTCTCTAACATGATCAATGATCCCCTAAGATGAAGGATAAAACAAAACTAAGATCAAAGATGTAACGTGGTCAAAAGACAACTAATACAATAGATAAATGTTCTATATATACTAGACTAGCTACTAGGGTTTACATGAGTAAGTAATTGATGCATAAATTCACTTCCGGGGCCCACTTGGTGTATGCTTGGGCTGAGCTTGATTAATCCACGAGCTGAGGCATCTCTTGGAGTTGAACTCTGAGTTATGACGTGTTTTGGGCGTTCAACTCCGGATAATGACGTTTTTCTGGCGTTTAACTCCAGACAGCAGCGTGTACTTGGCGTTCAACGCCAAGTTACGTCGTCATTCTTCAAATAAAGTATGGACTATTATATATTGCTGGAAAGCCCTGGATGTCTACTTTCCAACCTTGTTGAGAGCGCGCCAATTGAAGTTCTGTAGCTCCAGAAAATCTATTTCGAGTGCAGGGAGGTCAGAATCCAACAGCATCAGTAGTCCTTTTGTCAGCCTTCTTCAGAGTTTTGCTCAAATCCCTCAATTTCAGTCAGAATTTACCTGAAATCACAGAAAAACACACAAACTCATAGTAAAGTCCAGAAATGTGAATTTAACATAAAAACTAATGAAAACATCCCTAAAAGTAGCTCAAACTTACTAAAAACTATATAAAAACAATGCCAAAAAGCGTATAAATTATCCGCTCATCATTGGCTCATGAAAGAATGATGAACAAAGAGAAATATTATTGATGATCTGAAAAATCATGAATTTGATTCTTGAAGCAAGAAAAAGCAGTGAAAAAAAAGAGAATGGCGAAAAAAAGAGAAAGAAAAAGAAAAAGCAAGCAGAAAAAGTCAATAGCCCTTTAAACCAAAAGGCAAGGGTAAAAAGGATCCAAGGCTTTGAGCATTAATGGATAGGAGGGTCCAAGGGAATAAAATCCAGGCCTAAGTGGGTAAATCAAGCTGCCCATAACCATGTGCTTGTGTCATGAAGGTCCAAGTGAAAAGCTTGAGATTGAGTGGTTAAAGTCGTGATCCAAAGCAAAAAGAGTGTGCTTAAGAAATTTGGACACCTCTAACTGGGGACTTTAGCAAACCTGAGTCACAATCTGAAAAGGTTCACCCAGTTATGTGTCTGTGGCATTTATGTATCCGGTGGTAATACTGGAAAACAAAGTGCTTAGGGCCACGACCAAGACTCATAAAGTAGCCGTGTTCAAGAATCAACATACTGAACTAGGAGAATCAATATCACTATCTAAAATTCCAAGTTCCTATAGATGCCAATCATTCTGAATTTCAAAGGATAAAGTGAGATTCCAAAACTGTTTAGAAACAAAAAGCTACTAGACCCGCTCATCTAATTGGGACTAAGTTTCATTGATATTGTGAGATTCATTGTATGTTCTCTTCTTTTTACCCTATTTGATTTTCAGTTGCTTGGGGACAAGCAACAATTTAAGTTTGGTGTTGTGATGAGCGGATAATTTATACGCTTTTTGGCATTGTTTTTAGGAAGTTTTTAGTAGGATCTAGCTACTTTTTAGTATATTTTATTAGTTTTTAAGAAAAATTCACATTTCTAGACTTTACTATGATTTTGTATATTTTTTGTGATTTCAGGTATTTTCTGGCTGAAATTGCGGGACTTGAGCAAAAATCTGATTCAGAGGCTGAAAAGGGACTGCTGATGTTGTTGGATTTTGACCATCCTACACTCGAAATAGATTTTCTGGAGCTACAGAAGCCCAATTAGCGCGTTTTCAATTGCGTTGGAAAGTAGACATCCTGGCTTTCCAGCAATATATGATAGTCCATACTTTGCTCTTGGTTTGACGATGAAAACTGGCGTTCAAACGCCAACCTCCTGCCTTATTCTAGCGTTAAATGCCATAATAGGTTACAAGCTAGAGTTAAACGCCAAAAACAGGCTGCAAACTGGTGTTTAACTCCAAGAAAAGTCTCTACACATGAAAGCTTCAATGCTCAGCCCAAGCACACACCAAGTGGGCCTGGAAGTGGATTTCTGCATCATTTACTTATTTCTGTAACCCTAGTAACTAGTTTAGTATAAATAGAACCTTTTACTATTGAACTGGGGGATCTTGGGACTTTTGACATCCTTAGATCATCTTTGGATCATTTTTTCTTTAGACTTGGAGGCTGGCCATTCGGCCATGCCTAGACCTTTATCACTTATGTATTTTCAACGGTGGAGTTTCTACACACCATATATTAACTTGTGGAGCTCTGCTGTTCCTCGAGTATTAATGCAAAGTACTATTGTTCTTCTATTCAATTCAAACTTATTCTTGTTCTAAGATATTCATTCGTACCCAAGAACATGATGAATGTGATGATTTTGTGACGCTCATCACCATTCTCAACCTATGAACGAGTGCCTGACAATTGTATATCTCTTGAAAACAAGTTTTTATGCTAAATTAACATTTCTAGGCTTTACTATGAGTTTGTGTGTTTTTCTGTGATTTCAGGTATTTTCTGGCTGAAATTGAGGAACCTGAGCAAAACTCTGATAAGAAGGTTGACAAAGGACTGCTGATGTTGTTGGATTCTGACCTCCCTGCACTCGAAATAGATTTTCCGAAGCTACAAAACTCCAAAGGGTGCACTCTCAGACATCCAGAGCTTTCCAGCAATATATAATAGTCCATACTTTATTCGAGATTAGACGATGCAAACTGGCGCTCAACGCCAGTTCCATGCTGCATTCTGGAGTCAAACGCCAGAAACACGTCATGAACCAGAGTTGAACGCCAAAAACACGTTACAACTTGGCGTTCAACTCCAAGAGAAGCCTCTGCACGTGTAAAGCTCAAGCTCAGCCCAAGCACATACGAAGTGGGCCCCGGAAGTGGATTTATGTATCAATTACTTACTTCTGTAAACCCTAGTAGCTAGTCTAGTTTAAATAGGACATTTTATTATTGTATTAGTCGTCTTAGACCACATCTTTGGATGCCTAGTCCTTAGACCAGGTCCTTCTCCCTATTTTCGAATTCATATCATATTTTGGAGGCTGGCCATTCGGCCATGCCTGGACCATCACTTATGTATTTTCAACGGTGGAGTTTCTACACACCATAGATTAAGGGTGTGGAGCTTTGCTGTACCTCAAGTTTTAATGCAACTACTTCTATTTTTTATTCAATTCAGTTTATTCCTGTTCTAAGATATTCGTTGCACGTCACCATGATGAATGTGATGATCCATGACACTCATCATCATTCTCACCTATGAACGCGTGACTGACAATCACTTCCGTTCTATCTTATACCGGGCGCATATTTCTTGGATTTCTTAATCAGAATCTTCGTGGTATAAGCTAGAATTGATGGCGGCATTCATGAGAATCCGGAAAGTCTAAACCTTGTCTGTGGTATTCCGAGTAGGATTCAGGGATTGAATGACTGTGACGAGCTTCAAACTCGCGATTGTTGGGCGTGATGACAAACGTAAAAGAATCAATAGATTCTATTCTGGCATGATCGAGAATCGACAGATGATTAGCCGTGCTGTGATAGAGCATTTGGACCTTTTTCACTGAGAGGATGGGATGTAGCCATTGACAATGGTGATGTCCTACATACAGCTTGCCATGGAAAGGAGTAAGAAGGATTGGATGAATGTAGTAGGAAAGCAGAGATTCAGAAGGAGCACAGAATCTTCATACACCTATCTGAAATTCCCATCAATGGTTTACATAAGTATTTTTATCTTTATTTTCTGTTTATTATTATTATTTTTCGAAAACTCCATAACCATATATTATCTGCCTAACTGAGAATTTCAAGATGACCACAGCTTGCTTCATACCAACAATATCTGTGGGATCGACCCTTACTCACGTAAGGTTTATTACTTGGATGACCTAGTGCACTTGCTGGTTAGTTGTGCGAGGTTGTGAAGAAAGTGCTGAGTTATAAACGCGCATACTAAGTTGAATGCCATTATTAGAGATCACAATTTCGTGCACCAAGTTTTTGGCGCCGTTGCCAGGGATTGCTCAAGTTTGGACAACTGACGGTTCATCTTGTTGCTCAGATTAGGTAATTTTCTTTTTATTTTATTTTCAAAAAATTTTCAAAAATCTTTCAAAAAAATTTTACTTCTATTTTCAAAAAAATTATTCTAAAGTTTTAAGAATGAATTCTAGTGTTTCATGAAGTATGTTGTAGCCTGGTTGGCTGTAAAGCCATGTCTAAATTCTTTTGAACTGAGGCTTCCTCTTCACATGCTTGAACTATGTATGCTAAAGCTTGGCTGGCTATTAAGCCATGTCCAATTTTTGGACCGGAGCTTTAGACTAACATTGAAAGATTCCTGAAATTGTTATTAAAATTTTTGAATTTCTTATTTTATTTTTCCTATATGTTTTCGAAAAAAATATACAAAAATCCAAAAAAAATTATAAAATCATAAAAATCAAAAATATTTTGTGTTTCTTGTTTGAGTCTAGAGTCAATTTTAAGTTTGGTGTCAATTACATGTTTTTAAAATTTATGCATTTTTCGAAAATTCATGCATATGTTCTTCATGATCTTCAAGTTGTTCTTGGTAAGTCTTCTTGTTTGATCCTTGAATTTTCTTGTTTTGTATCTTTTCTTATTTTTCATATGCATTTTTTGTTTGTTAGAGTCCAAGCATTAAAGATTTCTAAGTTTGGTGTCTTGCATGTTTTCTTTTCTTGAAAAGTTTTCAAAAATAAGTCTTGATGTTCATCTTGAGCTTCAAAGTGTTCTTGGTGTTCATCTTGACATTCATAGTGTTCTTGCATGCATTATGTGTTTGATCCAAAATTTTCATGTTTTGGGTCATATTGTGTTTTTCTCTCTCATCATTAAAAATTCAAAAAAAAATATCTTTTCCTTTTGTCTCTCAAAATTTCAAAAATTTGAGTTGACTTAGTCAAAAAATTTTAAAATTAGTTAGTTCTTATAAGTCCAGTCAAATTTTCAATTTTAAAAATCTTATCTTTTCAAAATCTTTTTCAAAAATCAAATCTCTTTTACTTTTATCTTATGATTTTCAAAAATTTAAAACTATTTTTCAAAATCCTTTTCTTATTTTATTTCAAATTTTCGAAACTTAACTAACAAGTAATGTGATTGATTCAAAAATTTGAAGTTTGTTACTTTATTGTTAAAAAAGGTTCAATCTTTAAATTCTAGAATCATATCTTTTAGTTTCTTGTTAGTCAAGTAATTAATTTTAATTTTAAAAATTAAATCTTTTTCAACCATATTCTTTTAATCATATATTTTTATCATATCTTTTTAAATCATATCTCTTTCAAAAATTTGATTTCAAAATATCCCTTCTAACGTCTTATCTTCTTATCTTTTTAAAATTGATTTTCAAATCTTTTTCAACTAACTAATTGACTTTTTGTTTGTTTCTTATCTTTTTCAAAACCAACTAACTACTTTTTCCTCTCTAATTTTCAAAAATTTCTCCTTCCTTTTTAAAATTCTTTTTTTAATTAATTAATTGTTTTAAATTTTAATTTTAATTTAAATTCTTCCTTTAATTTTTGAAAATCACTAACCCTTTTTCAAAATTAATTTTTGAATTCTCCCCCTCTCATCTTCTTCTATTTATTTATTTATTTACTAACACTTCTGTTCATCTCAAGAATCTGGACCTATCTTCACCCTTGTGTTTGGATTCTTAACTCTTCTCCTTCTTTTATTCCTTTCTTCTTCTACTAACATAAAGGAATCTCTATACTGTGATATAGAGGATTCCTCTTCCTTTTCTGTTCTCTTCTTTCTCATATGAGCAGGAACAAGAAAAAAGGCATTCTTGTTGAAGCAGATCCTGAACCTGAAAGGACTCTGAAGAGGAAACTAAGAGAAGCTAAATTACAACAATCCAGAGACAACCTTACTGAAATTTTCGAACAAGAAAAGGATATGGCAGCTGAAACCAACAACAATAATGCAAGGAGGATGCTTGGTGATTATACTACACCTACTTCCAATTTTGATGGAAGAAGTATCTCAATTCCTGCCATTGGAGCAAATAATTTTGAGTTGAAACCTCAATTAGTTGCTCTAATGCAACAAAACTGCAAGTTTCATGGACTTCCATCAGAAGATCCCTACCAATTTTTAACTGAGTTATTGCAGATCTATGAGACTGTTAAGACTAATGGAGTAGATCCTGAAGTCTACAGGCTCATGCTTTTCCCTTTTGCTGTAAGAGACAGAGCTAGAACATGGTTAGACTCACAATCTAAGGATAGCCTGGACTCTTGGGATAAGCTGGTCACGTCCTTCTTGGTTAAATTCTTTCCTCCTCAAAAGCTGAGCAAGCTTAGAGTGGATGTTCAGACCTTCAAGCAAAAAGATGGTGAATCCCTCTATGAAGCTTGGGAAAGATACAAGCAGATGACCAAAAAGTGTCCTTCTGACATGTTTTCAAAATGGACCATGTTAGATATATTCTATTATGGTGTGTCTGAGTTCTCTAAGATGTCATTGGAC
The DNA here is from genome assembly GCF_003086295.3 of Arachis hypogaea. Classification (NCBI taxonomy): domain Eukaryota; kingdom Viridiplantae; phylum Streptophyta; class Magnoliopsida; order Fabales; family Fabaceae; genus Arachis; species Arachis hypogaea. The sequence goes on from NC_092039.1 coordinate 87,148,629, forward strand.
CATTCTGTAGGTGGATCCATTCACCTAAAGAAAACGCCTGCAGAAGCTCAGGAACTTATTGAAATGGTTGCAAATAATCAATTCATGTACACTTCTGAGAGGAATTCCGTGAATAATGGGATGCCTCAAAGGAAGGGAGTTCTTGAAATTGATGCTCTGAATGCCATATTGGCTCAGAACAAAATGTTGACTCAGCAAGTCAACATGATATCTCAAAGTCTGAATGGATGGCAAAATGCATCCAACAGCACTAAAGAGGCATCTTCTGAAGAAGACGCTTATGATCCTGAAAACCCTGCAATGGCAGAGGTAAATTACATGGGGGAAGCCTTTGGCAACACCTATAATCCCTGATGAAGAAATCATCCAAATTTCTCATGGAAGGATCAACAAAAGCATCAACAAGGCTTTAATAATGGTGGAAGAAACAGGTTTAGCAATAGCAAGCCTTTTCCATCATCTTCTCAGCAACAGACAGAGAATTCTAAGCAGAGCACCTCTAACTTAGCAAATATAGTCTCTGATCTGTCTAAGGCCACTTTAAGCTTCATGAGTGAAACAAGGTCCTCCATCAGAAATTTGGAGGCACAAGTGGGCCAGCTGAGTAAGAAAGTCACTGAAACTCCTCCTAGTACTCTCCCAAGCAATACTGAAGAGAATCCAAAAAGAGAGTGCAAAGCCATTGACATAATCAACATGGTCGAACCTAGAGAGGAAGGAGAGGACGTGAATCCCAATGAGGAAGACCTCAGGGGACGTCTCTCAAGCAAGAAGGAGTTCCTTATTGAGGACTTAAAGGAATCTGAAGGTCATATAAAGACCATAGAGATCACATTAAACCTCCTTCTGCCATTCATGAGCTCTGAAAACTATTCTTCCTCTGAAGAGATTGAAGATGTAACTGGAGAGCAAGTTGTTCAATATCTAGGAGCTATTATGAAGCTGAATGCCAAGTTGTTTGGTAATGAGACTTGGGAAGGTGAACCTCCCTTGCTCATTGGTGAACTAGATACATAGGTTCATCAAACTTTACCTCAAAAGAAACAAGATCCTGGTAAATTCTTAATACCCTGTACCATAGGCACCATGACCTTTAAAAAGGCTCTATGTGACTTAGGGTCAGGCATAAATCTTATGCCACTCTCTGTAATGGAGAAGCTGGAGATCATTGAGGTACAGCCTACCATATTCTCATTGCAAATGGCAGACAAGTTAGTAAGACAAGCTTATGGATTGGTAGAGGACGTGTTGGTAAAGGTTGAAGGCCTTTACATCCCTGCTGATTTCATAATCTTAGACACTAGGAAGGAGGAGGATGAATGCATCATCCTTGGAATACCTTTCCTAGCCACAGCAGGAGATGTGATAGATGTTAACAGAGGAGAATTAGTCCTTCAATTAAATGGGGACTACCTTGTGTTTTAAACCCAAGGGTGATCTTCTTTAACAATAGAGAGGAAGCATGAAAAGTTTCTCTCAGTACAGAGTCAAACAGAGCCCCCACAATCAAACTCTAAGTTTGGTGTTGGGAGGCCACAGCCAAACTCTAAGTTTGGTGTTGAATCCCCACATTCAAACTCTACGTTTGGTGTTAGGAGTCTACAACATTAACCTGATCACCTTTGAGGCTCTATGAGAGCCCACTGTCAAGCTAGTGACATTAAAGGAGCGCTTATTGGGAGGCAACCCAATTTTTATTTATCTTATTTTATTTTTCTTTTATTGTTCTTTTATGTTTTATTAGGTTCATGATCATGTGGAGTCACAAAATAAATACTAAAATTAAAAACAGGATAAAAAATAGCAGAAGAAAAAGCTCACCCTGGAGGAAGGACTTACTGGCGTTTAAACGCCAGTAAGGAGCATCTGGCTGGCGTTCAACGCCAGAACAGAGAATGGATCTGGCGTTGAACGCCAGAAACAAGCAACATCTTGGCGTTTAAATGCCCGGAAAACACCCTGAGGAGAGCTGGTGCTGAACACTAGAAACAAGCATGAAACTGGCGTTCAACGCCAGAAACATGCTGTAAATGGGCGCTGAACACCCAAAACAAGCATGAAGCTGGCGTTCAACGCCAGAAACAAGCATCAATCTGGCGTTGAACACCAGGATTGCATGAAAAGGGCATTTTACACACCTCATTGGTGCAGGGATGTAAATCCTTGACACCTCAGGATCCCCACTTACCTCAACTCACCATCTCTCCTCTTCACACAATCCAATAACACTCTTCCCAAAACCCTTCACCAATCACCTCAATCTCTCTTCCCCATCACCTTTTCACCACTTACATCCTTCTACTCTTCCCCAAAAACCCCACTTACCTTCAAAATTCAAAATCTCTTTCCCACACAAACCCACCCTAAATAGCCGAACCTACTCCCTCTCCCTCCACTATATAAACCCCTCAATTCTTCTTCATTTTCACACAACACAACCCTCTCTTCTCCTCCTTGGCCGAAACACAACCCTCTCTCCCTCTCCTCCATATTTTCTTCTTCTTCATCTATTATTTCTTCTCTTGCTCAAGGGCAAGTAATATTCTAAGTTTGGTAATATTCTAAGTTTGGTATGGTAAAAGCATAGCTTTTTTTGTTTTTCCATAACTACCTATGGCACCTAGGCCCGGAGAGACCTCTAGAAAAGGAAAAGAGAAGACAAAAGCTTCCACCTCTGAGTCATGGGAGATGGGGAGATTCATCTCTAAAGCCCATCAAGACCACTTCTATGATGTTGTGGCCAAGAAGAAGGTGATCCCTGAGGTCCCTTTCAAACTCAAGAAAAATGAGTATCCGGAGATCCGACATGAGATCTAAAGAAGAAGTTGGAAAGTTCTGACCAACCCTATTCAACAAGTCAAAATCTTAATGGTTCAAGAGTTCTATGCCAATGCATGGATCACTAGGAACCATAATCAAAGTGTGAACCCGAATCCAAAGAATTATCTTACAATGGTTCAGGGGAAATACTTAGATTTCAGTCGGAAAGGAGATGCACGCCCATGATGCAAGGAGATGCACGCCCCTACACAAGAAGCGTCAACTTTAATCAAAGGTTGGACCAAGTCCTTATAGACATATGTGTTGAAGGAGCTCAATGGAAAAGAGACTCCAAAGGCAAGCCGGTTCAATTAAAAAGACTGGACCTCAAGCCTGTGGCTAGAGGATGGTTGGAGTTCATCCAACGCTCCATCATCCCCACTAGCAACCGATCCGAAGTTACTGTGGATCGGGCCATCATGATCCATAGCATCATGATTGGAGAGGAAGTAGAAGTTCATGAAGTCATCTCCCTTGAATTCTACAAAATAGCCGAAAAGCCCTCTACCTTGGCTAGGCTAGCTTTTCCTCATCTTATTTGCCATCTATGCTACTCAGCTGGAGTTATCATAGAAGGAGACGTCCTCATTGAAGAGGACAAGCCCATTATTAAGAAAAGGATCGAGCAAACAAGAGAGCCCACTCATGGATCCCAAGAGACGCATGAGGAAGCTCATCACCAAGGAATCCAGGAGATGCCTCAAGGGATGCACTTTCCTCCCAACAACTATTGGGAACAACTCAACACTTCTCTAGAAGACTTGAGTTACAATATGGATCAATTAAGGGTGGAACATCAAGAACACTCCATCATTCTCCATGAAATTAGAGAAGATCAAAGAGCAATGAGGGAGGAGCAACAAAGGCAAGGAAGAGACATAGAAGAGCTCAAGGACATCATTGGTTCTTCAAAAAGAAAGTGCCACCATCATTAAGGTGGACTCATTCCTTGTTCTTATTTCTCTGTTTTTTGATTTTTAAGCTTTATGTTATCTATATTTGTGTCTTTATTACATGATCATTAGTATGTAGTAACTATGTCTTAAAGCTATAAATAATTCCATGAATCCTTCACTTTTCCTAAATGAAACATGTTTTTAATACAAAAGAACAATAAGTACATGAGTTTCAAATTTATCCTTGAATTTAGTTTAATTATATTGATGTGGTGACAATACTTTTTGTTTTCTGAATGAATGCTTGAACAGTGCATATTTTTGATCTTGTTGTTTATGAATGTTAAAATTGTTGGCTCTTGAAAGAATGATGAACATAGAGAAATGCTATTGATAATCTGAAAAATCATGAAATTGATTATTGAAGCAAGAAAAAGCAGTGAATAGTAAAAGCTTGCGAAAAAAATAGTGGCTAAAAAAAAAAGAAAAAGCAAGCAGAAAAAGCCAATAGCCATTAAAACCAAAAGGCAAGGGTAAAAAGGATCCAAGGCTTTGAGCAACAATGGATAGGAGGGCCCAAGGAAATAAAATCCAGGTCTAAGCGGCTAAATCAAGCTGTCCCTAACCATGTGCTTGTGGCATGCAGGTCCAAGTGAAAAGCTTGAGGCTGAGTGGTTAAAGTCGTGATCCAAAGCGAAAAGAGTGTGCTTAAGAGCTCTGGACACCTCTAACTGGGGACTTTAGCAAAGCTGAGTCACAATCTGAAAAGGTTCACCCAGTCATGTGTCTGTGGCATTTATGTATCCGGTGGTAATACTGGAAAACAAAGTGCTTAGGGCCACGGCCAAGACTCATGAAAGTAGCTGTGTTCAAGAATCAACAAACTTAACTAGGAGAATCAATAACACTATATAAAATTCTAAGTTCCTAGAGATGCCAATCATTCTAAACTTCAAAGGATAAAGTGAGATGTCAAAACTGTTCAGAAGCAAAAAGCTACAAGTCCCGCTCATCTAATTAGAATTAATATTCATTGATATTCTGAGCTTTATAGTATATTCTCTTCTTTTTATCCTAATTGATTTTCAGTTGCTTGGGACAAGCAACAATTTAAGTTTGGTGTTGTGATGAGCGGATAATTTATACGCTTTTTGGCATTGTTTTTAGGTAGTTTTTAGTAGGATCTAGCTACTTTTAGGGATGTTTTCATTAGTTTTCATGCTAAATTCACATTTCTGGGCTTTACTATGATTTTTTGTGTTTTTCTGTGATTTCAGGTATTTTCTGGCTGAAATTGAGGGACCTGAGGAAAACTCTGATAAGAAGATTGACAAAGGACTGCTGATGCTGTTGGATTCTGACCTCCCGGCACTCGAAATGGATTTTTCTGGAGCTACAGAATTCCAAATGACTCGATCTCAACGACATTAAAAAGTAGACATTCAGAGCTTTCCAGCAATATATAATAGTCCATACTTTATTCGAGATTAGACGATGCAAACTGGCGCTCAACGCCAGTTCCATGCTGCATTCTGGAGTCAAATGCTAGAAACACGTTACAACTTGGCGTTCAACTCCAAGAGAAGCCTCTGCATGTGTAAAGCTCAAGCTCAGCCAAAGCACACACCAAGTGGGCCTCGGAAGTGAATTTCTGTATCAATTACTTACTTCTGTAAACCCTAGTAGCTAGTCTAGTTTAAATAGGACATTTTATTATTGTATTAGTGGTCTTCGACCACATCTTTGGATGCCTAGTCCTTAGACCAGGTCCTTCTCCCTATTTTTGAATTCATATCATATTTTGGAGGCTGGCCGTTCGGCCATGCCTGGACCATCACTTATGTATTTTCAATGGTGGAGTTTCTACACACCATAGATTAAGGGTGTGGAGCTCTGCTGTACCTCGAGTTTTAATGCAACTACTACTATTTTCTATTCAATTCAATTTATTCCTATTTTAAGATATTCGTTGCACTTCACCATGATGAATGTGATGATATGTGACACTCATTATCATTCTCACCTATGAACGCGTGACTGACAACCACTTCCTTTCTACCTTAGACCGGGCGCATATTTCTTGGATTCTTTAATCAGAATCTTCGTGGTATAAGCTAGAATTGATGGCGGCATTCATGAGAATCCGAAAAGTCTAAACCTTGTCTATGGTATTCCGAGTAGGATTTAGGGATTGAATGACTGTGACGAGCTTCAAACTCGCGATTGTTGGGTGTGATGACAAACGCAAAAGAATCAATGGATTCTATTCTGGCATGATCGAGAACCGACAGATGATTGGCCGTGCTATGACAGAGCATTTTGACCTTTTTCACTGAGATGATGGGATGTAGCCATTGACAACGGTGATGCCTTACATACAGCTTGCCATGGAAAGGAGTAAGAAGGATTGGATGAATGTAGTAGGAAAGCAGAGATTCAGAAGGAGCACATCATCTTCATACACCTATCTGAAATTCCCATCAATGATTTACATAAGTATTTCTATCTTTATTTTCTGTTTATTTATTATTATTATTGGAAAACTCCATAACCATATATTATCCACCTAACATAGAATTTCAAGATGACCATAGCTTGCTTCATACCAACAATCTCCGTGGGATCGACCCTTACTCACGTAAGGTTTATTACTTGGACGACCCAGTGCACTTGCTGGTTAATTGTGCGAGGTTGTGAAGAAAGTGCTGAGTTATAAACGCGCATACTAAGTTGAATGCCATTATTAGAGATCACAATTTCATACACCAGTTCGCCAACATAAACATCTTCAAAATGAACCTCAGTTAAATCACAAATGAACCAAATTATTTATCACAAATGAACCAAGCAAGTGAATCTAAATGGCCAACACCACTGAACCGAACACAATTCATGTGCTGAATGAAACGTGATAAACATTCAATCATCAAGAAAAAATTTTCTACATGCAAAAGAACTCAACAGAACACATAACAATAAGGTGAATCAAAATAACCATTTCTACTAAATCGAACATCAATCATGTGCTGAATAAAACATGATAAACATTCAATCATCAAGAAAAACATTTTCTGCATGCAAAAGGACTCAACTAAACACTTGATAATCAAATGAATTAACATGAACAACGCCACTGAATAGAACTCCATTCATGTTTTGAGTAAAATGCTATAAATATCAATCAGCAGGGAATAAAAAATTTAGCTTACCACAATATCCAGCGGCACACAGTATATTTGTTCTTGAAATCGGTGACCTTTTATTTGGTTGAGAATCATGCTATGTGTAGTGACCACCTACAGGAAGAAAATTTATGAGATATATGGTATAAAAGTCTTTAGAAAAATCATTAATATTAACACAATAGGCAAAGAATTTACCGTGCTTTCCACATGTTGTTTGGGCTTTAGAGACATAAAATGATGTCTAAGCCCCTCGAAATTTGCTTCGTGCTTCAAGACGAATATGGTATCATATTCATTGGTACTATCTTTGGTTTGTTTTAGATGCGTCATCCAATGATAACACTTCTCCATCAACTCCTCCGTGATTTCTTTCTCTTTCTCCGGAGTTTTGTACCTTTCAGCGGCTGTGTGGCTCGACTCGGCACTTGCTGCGTCAGCGAATTTCAATGATGCCGCTACCTCAGCATCTACCACCGTGTTTGCCAATATTTCGAGTTGACTCACTGTTGGTTGAAAGGGGGAACTTGGTTGAGATGCTGGAGGACTTATCCCAAGGCTGAATGAAGGTGCATCATCTTCCTATTGCCTAGGACGAGAAGCACTGCAACACGACGGAGGAAAGTTTCAAGAAATTAGGAAAAAGCAGTATACCATTTAACATGAAAGCTAATAAAAATTTTATTAATTAAAACTTACACATTCAATGGAGGTTCTGGCTCCGCCTTCCTCGTAGAAGATTCCTCGCCGACCTGCTTTTTGGGTTACGGAGGGCAGGTGTAATAAATAGAAAATAATTGATTTCTGGATTCTGATGAACCAAAATTACCCGGATCCAACAAGTAGTAAAACTTACCCATCAATGTGTGCTTCTTCTTCCGATTTCCCTGCCGCCAAAGGTTCTTGGCACGGTTGCTGTTGCAGTTTTAGAGGGTTGCTGCATTAAACAGAAAAGAGTTCAATAATGACCCGAAATTATTATCCTATACCATTAAATCTAATAGAAAGAATTTCATATCCAACTTACTCATTAACAAAAGCTTCTTGTGTTTGAAATTCTGAAGGGTCATAGGTAAAGTCATCTTTTATTAGCTCTTCCTTAAGAGAACTCGGAAGATTACTGGTGCACGAAATTGCAATCACACTTTTGCAACCCCGCACAACTAACCAGCAAGTGCACTGGGTCGTCCAAGTAATACCTTGCGTGAGCAAGGGTCGATCCCACGGAGATTGTCGGCTTGAAGCAAGCTATGGTTATCTTGTAAATCTTAGTCAGGATGTCAGAAATTATCAGGATTGATTGTGAAAAGCAAAAGAACATGAAATGATTACTTGTTTTGCAGTAATGGAGAATAGGTTGAGGTTTGGAGATGCTCCATCTTCTGAATCTCTGCTTTCCTACTGTCTTCTTCTTCAAACACGCAAGTCTCCTTCCATGGCAAGCTGTATGTAGGGTTTCACTGTTGTCAATGGCTACCTCCCATCCTCTCAGTGAAAACGATTGCATATGCTCTGTCACAGCACGCGGAATTCATCTGTCGGTTCTCGGTCAGGCCGAAATAGAATCCAGTGATTCTTTTGCGTCTGTCACTAACGCCCTGCCTGCTAGGAGTTTGAAGCACGTCACAGTCATTCAATCATTGAATCCTACTCAGAATACCACAGACAAGGTTTAGACCTTCCGGATTCTCTTGAATGCCGCCATCAGTTCTAGCTTATACCACGAAGATTCCGGTTAAAGAATCCAAGAGATAACTACTTAATCTAAGGTAGAACGGAGGTGGTTGTCAGGCACACGTTCATAGTTGAGAATGATGATGATTGTCACGGATCATCACATTCATCCGGGTTAAGAACAAGTATTATCTTAGAATGGAAGCAAGCATGATTGAATGAGAAACAGTAGTAATTGCATTAATCCATCAAGACACAGCAGAGCTCCTCACCCCCAACCATGGGGTTTAGAGACTCATGCCGTGGAAAGTACACAAAGAAAGGTGTAAAAGTGTCATGAGGTACAGATACAATGTCAAAAGATCCTATTAATAGTAAACTAGTAGCCTAGGGTGTACAGAAATGAGTAAATGACGTAAAAATCCACTTCTGGGTCCACTTGGTGTGTGCTTGGGCTGAGCAATGAAGCATTTTCGTGTAGAGACCTTTTCTGGAGTTAAACGCCAGCTTTCATGCCAGTTTGGGCGTTTAACTCCAAGTTTTATGCCAGTTCCGGCGTTTAACGCTGGAATTTCTGAGGCTGATTTTCCACGCCGGTTTGGGCCATCAAATCTTGGGCAAGGTATGGACTATCATATATTGCTGGAAAGCCCAGGATGTCTACTTTCCAACGCCGTTGAGAGCGCGCCAATTGGGCTTCTGTAGCTCCAGAAAATCCACTTCGAGTGCAGGGAGGTCAGAATCTAACAGCATCTGCAGTCCTTTTTGGTCTCGGAATCAGATTTTTGCTCAGGACCCTCAATTTCAGCCAGAAAATACCTGAAATCACAGAAAAACACACAAACTCATAGTAAAGTCCAGAAAAGTGAATTTTATCTAAAAACTAATAAAAATATACTAAAAACTAACTAAATCATACTAAAAACATACTAAAAACAATGCCAAAAAGCGTATAAATTATCCGCTCATCACAACACCAAACTTAAATTGTTGCTTGTCCCCAAGCAACTGAAAATCAGAATAGGATAAAAAGAAGAGAATATACTAAAGACTCCAAAATATCAAGGAAACATAGCTCCAATTAGATGAGCGGGACTAGTAGCTTTTTGCCTCCGAACAGTTTTGGCATCTCACTCTATCCCTTGAGGTTCAGAATGATTGGCATCTATAAGAACTCAGAACTCAGATAGTGTTATTGATTCTCCTAGTTAAGTATAATGATTCTTGAACATAGCAAGTGTATGAGTCTTGGCTGTGGCCCAAAGCACTCTGTCTTCCAGTATTACCACCGGATACATACATGCCACAGACACATAATTGGGTGAACCTTTTCAGATTGTGACTCAGCTTTGCTAAAGTCCCCAATTAGAGGTGTCCAGGGTTCTTAAGCACACTCTTGTTGCCTTGGATCACAACTTTATTTCTTTCTTTTTCTTTTTCTTTTCTCTTTTCTCTCTTTTTTTTTTCGAAATTTTTTTTTGATTTCACTGCTTTTTCTTGCTTCAAGAATCAATCTAATGATTTTTTTAGATCCTCAATAACAGTTCTCTTTTTCCTCATTCTTTCAAGAGCCAACAATTTTAACATTCTCAAAACAACAAATTCAAGAGACATATGCACTGTTCAAGCATTCATTCAGAAAACAAAAAGTATTGTCACCACATCAAACTAATTCAACTAGTTTCAATGATAAATTTCGAAATCCTGTACTTCTTGTTCTTTTGTGATTAAAGCATTTTTCATTTAAGAGAGGTGATGGATTCATAGGACATTCATATCTTTAAGGCATAAAATTTCAATTTTATTAATTATGAATTAAGAATAAGACTCAAAAATAGATATAAAATGAGACTAGAAAAACGAAAAAATAAAAGCAAAACAGAAGAAAATAAAAAAAACGCAAAAACATAGGCTCCTAATGATAGAGGTTTTCACAGAGTTAGGACTCAACAACCTTGATTTTGAGAAGTGGATGCTCCCTCAGCTTGAGAGGAGAGCTTTTGGCGTTTCAACTCTTGGAGTTCACGCCCCTGCTTCTCTTGTTCCTTCAGCAATTTGCAGAGCATGCAGTTCTGATTCTGCTGTTCTTCCTTCAGTTGCTCCAAAGTCTCTTGCATCTTGGTGATAGATGCTTCTAGGCTGGTCCAGTAGTCAATTCTTGGGAATTCAGGGAGGAATTCCTGCGCCCTCCTCTTGATAGAGTTGTCTTGCACTTGTCCTTCCATTGACTTCTTGGTGATTGGGTGTTCAATGGGTATGAACTCATCTACTCCCATCTTCACCCCAGCCTCTTTACAGAGCAAGGAGATCAGGCTTGGATAAGCCAATTTGGCTTCAGTGGAATTCTTATTTGCAATTGTGTAGATCTCACAAGCAATCACATGATGGACCTCCACTTCTTTTCCAAGCATAATGCAATGAATCATCACTGCTCTCTTGATGGTGACCTCAGAACGGTTGCTAGTGGGCAATATGGAACGCCCAATAAAGTCTAGCCAACCTCTTGCAATTGGTTTGAGGTCTCCCCTCTTGAGTTGGTTTGGGACACCCTTTGAATTGGTTATCCACTTAGTCCCAGGGAGGCATATATCCTCTAGAACTTGATCCAACCCTTTATCTACTCTCACCATCCTCCTATTGAAGGAATCAGGATCATCTTGCAGTTGAGGTAGTTTGAAGATTTCTCTTATTTTGTCCAGATGGAAGTACATAACTTTCCCTCTGACCATGGTTCTGTAGGTATGGTAAGCAGTTCCAGTCATTCTCTGCTTATCTGTTAGCCACAGATTAGAGTAGAATTCCTGAACCATGTTCCTTCCAACCTTTATTTCAGGATTGGTCAGAACTTCCCATCCTCTGTTTCGAATTTGCTCTTGGATCCCCGGATATTCATCTTCTTTCAGATCAAATTTAACTTCCGGGATCACTGACCTCAGACCCATTATTTTGTGATAATGGTCTTCATGTTCTTTGGTTAAGAACTTCTCTTGGTTCCAAAGATTCTTTGGATTATTCTCTTTCCTTCCTCTTAAATTGGTTTGTTTTCCCTTAGGAGCCATGATCTTGATGAATCTTGGCTTAGTGATCACGGAAAAGCACACCAAACTTAGAGGTTTGCTTGTCCTCAAGCAAAAAGAAAGGAAAGAAGAGAAGAGAGAGAGAGGAAGAGGAAATTCGAATGGTGTGGGGAATGAGGGGTGGCAAACGTTTATTTATAGAGTGGGGGGAGAGATTTTCGAAAAAAAACAAAATTTGAAAGGAGATTTGAGGAGATATGGAAAGAAATTGAAAGAAGGGTGAGTTTTTGAACAAAATTTGGGAATGATTTGAAGAATGATTTTAAATTTTTGAAAATTTGAAAGTGAATAATGAGAGATTGAAATGTATTTTTGTAGAAAAATATGGGTGAGAAAAGGAAAGTTTGAAAAAATCTGATTTGAAAACAAAATTGTGGTCCCCCCACCTTTCTGGCGTTAAACGCCCAGAATGGCACCCATTCTGGCGTTTAACGCCCATTTGGTGCCCCTTTTGGGCGTTTAACGCCCAGCCAGGTGCCCTGGCTGGCGTTAAACGCCAGAAATCCTTCATCACTGGGCGTTTTTCTGAACGCCCAGGATGCTGCACACCTGGCGTTAAACGCCCAGAATGGTGCCCATTCTGGCGTTTAACGCCCAAAATGGCACCATTCCTGGCGTTAAACGCCCAGAATGGTACCCATTCTGGCGTTTAACGCCCAAAATGCCCCTTACTAGCGTTTTTTCGCCAGTAAGCTCTTTTTCTCTGCTTTTTGAGCTGAATCCTTCTGTAACTCTGTGAATTCCTTCATTTTTTTGATACTTGCCTCTGTAAGAACAATTCATACAACTTCCTAATGACTGGGTTGCCTCCCAGCAAGCGCTTCTTTACTGTCTTTAGCTGGACTTTCACTGAGGATCACTCAAGTCTCAGTTTTGAGCATTCCTGCTCAAAATTGCCTTCAAGATAATGTTTGATTCTCTATCCATTAACAATGAACTTTTTGTCAGAATCAATATCCTGAAGCTCAACATATCCATATGGTGACACTCCTGTAATCACATACGGACCCCTCCATCGGGATTTGAGTTTTCCTGGAAACAGTCTGAGCCTAGAGTTGAAGAGCAGGACTTTTTGTCCTGGCTCAAAGACTTTGGTTGACAACTTCTTGTCATGCCATTTCTTTGCCTTTTCCTTATAAATTTTTGCATTTTCAAAGGCATTGAGTCTGAACTCCTCTAGCTCATTTAGCTGGAGCAATCTTTTTTCACCAGCTAACTGTGCATCCATGTTTAGGAATCTGGTTGCCCAGTAGGCTTTATGTTCCAGTTCCACAGGCAAATGACAGGCCTTCCCATACACCAGTTGGTATGGAGAGGTTCCTATAGGAGTCTTGAATGCTGTTCTGTATGCCCACAGAGCATCATCCAAGCTCTTTGCCCAATCCTTTCTTCGGGCTATCACAGTCCGTTCCAGGATTCTCTTTAGTTCTCTGTTAGAGACCTCAGCTTGCCCATTTGTCTGTGGATGGTACGGAGTTGCCACTTTGTGGCTAATTCCATATCTAACCATAGCAGAGTATAGCTGTTTGTTGCAGAAATGAGTGCCCCCGTCACTGATTAGCACTCTGGGAACACCAAATCTGCTGAAGATGTATTTTTGGAGGAATTTTAGCACAGTTTTGGTATCATTAGTGGGTGTAGCAGTTGCTTCTACCCACTTAGATACATAGTCCACTGCCACCAGAATGTAAGTGTTTGAGTATGATGGTGGGAATGGCCCCATGAAGTCAATTCCCCATACATCAAACAATTCTATCTCTAATATCCCTTGTTGAGGCATGGCATATCCATGAGGCAGGTTACCAGCTCTTTGGCAACTGTCACAGTTACGCACAAACTCTCGGAAATCTTTATAGAGAGTAGGCCAGTAGAAGCCACATTGGAGGACTTTAGTGGTTGTTCGCTCACTTCCAAAATGTCCTCCATATTGTGATCCATGGCAGTGCCATAGGATCCTTTGTGCTTCTTCTCTGGGTACACATCTGTGGATCACTCCGTCAGCACATCTCTTAAAGAGATATGGTTCATCCCAGAGGTAGTACTTGGCATCTGAAAATTAATTTCTTTCTTTGCACGTAGCTGTACTCCTTGGGAATGAACCTCACAGCTTTATAATTTGCAATATCTGCAAACCATGGAGCTTCCTGAATGGCAAAGAGTTTCTCATCTGGGAAAGTCTCAGAAATCTCAGTAGAAGGGAGGGACGCCCCAGCTACTGGTTCTATTCGGGACAGATGATCAGCTACTTGGTTCTCTGTCCCTTTTCTGTCTCTTATTTCTATATCAAACTCTTGCAGAAGCAACACCCATCTTATAAGCCTGGGTTTTGAATCCTGCTTTGTGAGTAAGTATTTAAGAGCAGCATGGTCAGTGTACACAACCACTTTAGACCCCACTAGATAGGATCTAAACTTGTCAATGGCATAGACCACTGCAAGTAACTCTTTTTCTGTGGTTGTGTAGTTCTTCTGTGCGTCATTTAGAACACGGCTGGCATAGTAAATGACGTGCAGAAGCTTGTTATGCCTCTGTCCCAACACTGCACCAATGGCATGGTCACTGGCATCACACATTAGTTCAAATGGTAATGTCCAATCTGGTGCAGAGATGACTGGTGCTGTGACCAGCTTAGCTTTCAGGGTCTCAAATGCCTGTAGACACTGTGTGTCAAACACAAATGGTGTGTCAGCAGCTAACAGGTTACTCAAAGGTTTTGCAATTTTTGAAAAATCCTTTATGAACCTTCTGTAGAATCCTGCATGCCCCAGAAAGCTTCTGATTGCCTTAACATTGGCAGGTGGTGGTAATTTTTCAATTACCTCTACCTTTGCCTTATCCACCTCTATTCCCCTGCTTGAAATTTTGTGCCCAAAGACAATTCCTTCAGTCACCATAAAGTGACATTTCTCCCAGTTTAAAACCAGGTTAGTCTCTTGGCACCTTTTCAAGACAAGTGCTAGGTGATTAAGATAGGAGCTAAATGAGTCTCCATATACTGAAAAGTCATTGGTGCGCGAAATTGTGAACAATACTTTTTCACAACTTTCATAATCCCCGGTCATGAACCCCAAAAACTTGGTAGCTCAATACCATGGCATTACACAACTTCGCACAACTAACCAGCAAGTGCACTAGGTCGTCCAAGTAATAAACCTTACGCGAGTAAGGGTCGATCCCACGGAGATTGTTAGTATTGAAGCAAGCTATGGTCATCTTGTAAATGTTAGTCAGGAAAACTCAAATAGTAATGGTGATGAACGAAAATAACACAAAGGTAAAGATAGAGATACTTATGTAATTCATTGGTAGGAACTTCAGATAAGCGCATGAAGATGCCTTCCCTTCCGTCTCTCTGCTTTCCTACTGTCTTCATCCAATCCTTCTCATTCCTTTCCATGGCAAGCTTAAGCAAGGGGTTTCACCGTTGTCAGTGGCTACCTCCCATCCTCGCAGTGAAAACTAATGCTCATGCACTCTGTCACAGTGCGGCTAATCACCGGTTTGGTTCCCTCCCCTACCGGAATAGAATCACTCTTTTGCGTCTGTCACTAACACCCAGTAGGTTACAGGTTTGAAGCACGTCACAGTCATTCAATCATTGAATCCTACTCAGAATACCACAGACAAGGTTTAGACCTTCCGAATTCTCTTGAATGCCGCCATCAGGTCCTGCCTATACCACGAAGACTCTGATCTCACGAAATGGTTGGCTCGTTTGTCAGGCGAGCACTCGGTTGTCAGGCGATCAACCATGCATCGTGCAATCAGGAATCCAAGAGATATTCACCAAGCCTCAAATGCTTGTAGAACAAGAGTGGTTGTCAGTCACTTTGTTCATGAGTGAGAATGGTGATGGGCGTCAATCATCACCTTCATCAAGTTGAAGAACAAGTGATATCTTGGAATAAGAACAAGCGGAATTGAATGGAAGAACAATAGTAATTGCATTAATACTCGAGGTACAGCAGAGCTCCACACCTTAATCTATGGTGTGTAGAAGCTCCACCGTTGAAAATACATAAGCATAAGGTCTAGGCATGGCCGAATGGCCAGCCTCCCAATGATCTAAGATAGCATAAAAATGAAGATAGCTACCAAAGTCCTCTCAAGATCTAAAGTGATCAAAAGATACAAATACAATAGTAAAAGGTCCTACTTATAGAAAACTAGTAGCCTAAGGTGTACAGAAATGAGTAAATGACATAAAAATCCACTTCCGGGCCCACTTGGTGTGTGCTTGGGCTGAGCAATGAAGCATTTTTCGTGCAGAGACTCCTCTTGGAGTTAAACGCCAGCTTTCATGCCAGTTTGGGCGTTTAACTCCCATTTGGGTGCCAGTTCCAGCGTTTAACGCTGGGATTTCTTGAGGTGACTTTGAACGCCGGTTTGGGCCATCAAATCTTGGGCAAAGTATGGACTATCATATATTGCTGGAAAGCCCAGGATGTCTACTTTCCAACGCCGTTGAGAGCGCGCCAATTGGGTTTCTGTAGCTCCAGAAAATCCACTTCGAGTGCAGGGAGGTCAGAATCCAACAGCATCTGCAGTCCTTTTTTGGTCTCTGAATCAGATTTTTGCTCAGGTCCCTCAATTTCAGCCAGAAAATACCTGAAATCATAGAAAAACACACAAACTCATAGTAAAGTCCAGAAAAGTGAATTTTAACTAAAAACTAATAAAAATATACTAAAAACTAACTATATCATATCAAAAACATACTAAAAACAATGCCAAAAAGTATACAAATTATCCGCTCATCAGTCATCCATGAAGACTTCCAGAAATTTCTCTACCATATCTGAGAAGATAGAGAGCATGCACCTCTGAAAGGTTGCAGGTGCATTGCATAGACCAAAAGGCATCCTCCTGTAGGCAAACACGCCAGAAGGGCAAGTGAATGCTGTTTTCTCTTGGTCCTGAGGATCTACTGCAATTTGGTTGTAGCCTGAATAGCCATCCAAAAAGCAGTAATAATCATGGCCAGCTAGTCTTTCTAGCATTTGGTCTATGAATGGTAAAGGGAAATGATCCTTTCTGGTGGTTGTATTGAGCCTTCTGTAATCAATACACATGCGCCACCCTGTGACTGTCCTAGTAGGAACCAGTTCATTTTTTTCATTATGAACCACTGTCATACCCCCCTTTTTGGGAACAACTTGGACAGGGCTCACCCAGGGGCTATCAGAAATAGGATAAATAATCCCAGCCTCTAGTAATTTAGTGACTTCTTTCTGCACCACCTCCTTCATGGCAGGATTTAGCCTCCTCTGTGGTTGGACCACTGGTTTGGCATTATCCTCCAATAGGATCTTGTGCATGCATCTAGCTGGGCTAATACCCTTAAGATCACTTATGGACCACCCAAGAGCTGTCTTGTGTGTCCTTAGCACTTGAATCAGTGCTTCCTCTTCCTGTGAATTTAAAGCAGAGCTTATAATCACTGGGAAAGTGTCACCCTCTCCCAGAAATGCATATTTCAGGGATGGTGGTAGTGGTTTGAGTTCAGGCTTGGGAGGCTTATCCTCCTCCTGAGGAATTTTCGAAAATTCCTTTGCCTCCTCTAGTTCTTCTTGATCAGGTTGAGCATCTTTGAAGATGTCCTCAAGCTCTGATTCTAGGCTTTCAGCCATATTGATCTCTTCTACCAAGGAGTCAATAATGTCAGCGCCCATGCAGTCATTTGGTGTATCTGGATGCTGCATAGCTTTTACAGCATTCAACTTGAACTCATCCTCATTGACTCTCAAGGTGACTTCCCCTTTTTGTACATCAATGAGAGTTCGTCCAGTTGCTAGGAATGGTCTTCCTAGAATGAGAGTTGCACTCTTGTGCTCCTCCATTTCCAGCACCACAAAGTCAGTTGGAAAGGCAAATGGCCCAACCTTGACAATCATGTCCTCAATTATGCCTGATGGGTATTTAATGGAGCCATCAGCAAGTTGGAGGCATATCCGGGTTGGTTTGACTTCTCCAGTCAACCCAAGCTTTCTAATAGTGGATGCAGGTATTAGATTGATGCTTGCTCCAAGATCACATAGAGCTGTCTTGGTGCAAGCACCTTCTAATGTGCATGGTATCATAAAGCTCCCTGGATCTTGAAGCTTTTCTGGTAAGCTCTTTAATATGACTGCACTGCATTCTTCAGTGAGAAACACTTTTTTAGTTTCTCTCCAATCCTTCTTATGACTTAAGATTTCTTTCATGAATTTAGCATAAGAAGGTATTTGCTCAAGTGCCTCTGCAAACGGAATCTTTATTTCAAGAGTCCTTAGATAGTCTGCAAAGCGGGCAAATTGCTTATCCTGTTCCGCTTGGCGGAGTTTTTGAGGATAAGGCATCTTGGCTTTATATTCTTCAACCTTAGATGCTGCAGGTTTATTCCTTACAGAAGTGGTTGAAGAAGCCTTGTTAGAGGGATTACTGTCAGCACTCTCAGGTGTCTGATTCTCCCCAGGCGTCTGAACGCCAGGATTGGGTGGAAATTGGGTGTTTAACGCCAACTTTTCCCCCTTTTCTGGCGTTTGAACGCCAGAACTGGGCAAGGAATGGGCGTTTAACGCCAGCTTTCCTTCCCTTTCTGGCGTCTGAACGCCAATGACATTCCTCTCTGGGCTCTTACTGTCCTCAGAGGGATTTTGAACAGTGGTTTGGTTGTCCTCTGTCAATTGTTCCTTGTTTGGCTTTTTACTCTTTTGAGCAGTGTTATTCAGGGTCTTCCCACTCCTCAATTGAACTGCTTGACACTCCTCTGTTATCTGTTTAGATATTTGCTGTTTTGCTTGATTTAACTGCAGTTCTATGCTCTTGTTAGCAACTTTAGTTTCATGGAGCATCTCTTTAAAGTCTGCTAACTGTTCTGTCATCAGGAGCAATTGTTGATTAAGCTCAGTTATCTGTTCTTGAGGACTAGGGTCAGTGACTACTGCCATGACTTCCTCTTTTGGAGAGAACTCATTGCTAGAGTACAAATATTGGTTTCTAGCAACAGTGTCTATAAGCTCTTGAGCTTCTTCAATTGTCTTCCTCATGTGTATAGATCCACCAGCTGAGTGGTCTAAAGACATCTGAGCTTTTTCTGTAAGCCCATAGTAGAAAATGTCTAACTGTACCCACTCTGAAAACATTTCAGAGGGACATTTCCTTAGCATACCTCTATACCTCTCCCAGGCATTATAAAGGGATTCATTATCCTCTTGTTTAAAGCCTTGGATGTCCAGCCTTAGCTGTGTCATCCTTTTTGGAGGGTAAAAATGATTCAGGAATTTGTCTGACAACTGTTTCCATGTCTTTATGCTTGTTGTAGGTTGGTTATTCAACCACCTTTTAGCTTGATCTTTTACAGCAAATGGAAACAGTAATAGTCTGTAGACATCCTGATCCACCTCTTTATCATGTACTGTGTCAGCAATTTGCAAGAACTGTGCCAGAAACTCAGTAGGTTCTTCCTGTGGAAGACCGGAATACTGGCAATTTTGCTGCACTATGATAATGAGTTGAGGATTTAGCTCAAAGCTGCTTGCTTTGATGGGAGGTGTACAGATGCTACTCCCATATGCAACTGTAATGGGGTTAGCATATGACCCCAGAGTCCTTTTGGACTGATCAATCCCACTTATGTCCATAATGGGCAAAAGGGAAATGACTATGATTGCAAACAGATAAATTTTGTTTTTTTGTTTTTTTTTTTTTGAATTTACGAAAAAAATAAAATAAAATAAAATAAAATAAAAATAAAAATTCGAAAATGAAAAAGAAAATAAGATCAAAGCAAATTGAGAACTGAATCAATTAGTTAATTAAAAAGATTTTGAAAATAGCAATTAAAAAGATATGATTGAAAAATTTTTTGAAAAAGATTTGATTTTGAAAAGAGGAAAGAGAAAAACACAAAAAGACACCAAACTTAAAATTTTTAGAAAATCAAACACTAATTTTTCAAAAACTTTTAAGGGAAAAACACAAAGAGGACACCAAACTTAGAATTTTTATGAATCAAAAAGGGACTAAGAACATGCAAAAATCGAAAATTAAAAGAAAAGCAAAAGCATGCAATTGACACCAAACTTAAAATATGAAACTAGACTCAACTAAAAGACTCTAAACCAACAAAAATAAAACAGTCCTAATCTAAGCAACAAGATAAGCCGTCAGTTGTCCAAACTCAACAATCCCCGGCAACGGCGCCAAAAACTTGGTGCACGAAATTGCAATCACACTTTTGCAACCCCGCACAACTAACCAGCAAGTGCACTGGGTCGTCCAAGTAATACCTTGCGTGAGCAAGGGTCGATCCCACGGAGATTGTCGGCTTGAAGCAAGCTATGGTTATCTTGTAAATCTTAGTCAGGATGTCAGAAATTATCAGGATTGATTGTGAAAAGCAAAAGAACATGAAATGATTACTTGTTTTGCAGTAATGGAGAATAGGTTGAGGTTTGGAGATGCTCCATCTTCTGAATCTCTGCTTTCCTACTGTCTTCTTCTTCAAACACGCAAGTCTCCTTCCATGGCAAGCTGTATGTAGGGTTTCACTGTTGTCAATGGCTACCTCCCATCCTCTCAGTGAAAACGATTGCATATGCTCTGTCACAGCACGCGGAATTCATCTGTCGGTTCTCGGTCAGGCCGGAATAGAATCCAGTGATTCTTTTGCGTCTGTCACTAACGCCCTGCCTGCTAGGAGTTTGAAGCACGTCACAGTCATTCAATCATTGAATCCTACTCAGAATACCACAGACAAGGTTTAGACCTTCCGGATTCTCTTGAATGCCGCCATCAGTTCTAGCTTATACCACGAAGATTCCGGTTAAAGAATCCAAGAGATAACTACTTAATCTAAGGTAGAACGGAGGTGGTTGTCAGGCACACGTTCATAGTTGAGAATGATGATGATTGTCACGGATCATCACATTCATCCGGGTTAAGAACAAGTATTATCTTAGAATGGAAGCAAGCATGATTGAATGAGAAACAGTAGTAATTGCATTAATCCATCAAGACACAGCAGAGCTCCTCACCCCCAACCATGGGGTTTAGAGACTCATGCCGTGGAAAGTACACAAAGAAAGGTGTAAAAGTGTCATGAGGTACAGATACAATGTCAAAAGATCCTATTAATAGTAAACTAGTAGCCTAGGGTGTACAGAAATGAGTAAATGACGTAAAAATCCACTTCTGGGTCCACTTGGTGTGTGCTTGGGCTGAGCAATGAAGCATTTTCGTGTAGAGACCTTTTCTGGAGTTAAACGCCAGCTTTCATGCCAGTTTGGGCGTTTAACTCCAAGTTTTATGCCAGTTCCGGCGTTTAACGCTGGAATTTCTGAGGCTGATTTGCCACGCCGGTTTGGGCCATCAAATCTTGGGCAAAGTATGGACTATCATATATTGCTGGAAAGCCTAGGATGTCTACTTTCCAACGCCGTTAAGAGTGCGCCAATTGGGCTTATGTAGCTCCAGAAAATCCACTTCGAGTGCAGGGAGGTCAGAATCCAACAGCATCTGCAGTCCTTTTTGGTCTCGGAATCAGATTTTTGCTCAGGACCCTCAATTTCAGCCAGAAAATACCTGAAATCACAGAAAAACACACAAACTCATAGTAAAGTCCCGAAAAGTGAATTTTAGCTAAAAACTAATAAAAATATACTAAAAACTAACTAAATCATACTAAAAACATACTAAAAACAATGCCAAAAAGCGTATAAATTATCCGCTCATCAATTACCGCAATAGGAGCTCTAAGGAATGTAAACAAGGAAGAAGTTAATGTTGAATAACTAGAATAGGTTATGAGAAACTGAAATCTACACATTGAAAAACTCACATTTCCAAAGGTTGAGAATGAGTTTCTTCTCGAACCGCAATGATTTGAAGGTCAGGTTCAGGTGTAGCGCTACTTACAATTAAATAAAAATTTGGTCAATACTTCACTCAGTACACCGACAAGTACAAGCATGCATATTTTAATTAAGTGAATCAAAATGACCAACTCCACTGAATGGAACTCCATTGATGTTCTAAATAAAATGTGCTAATCATTTAAACAGCTAGAAAAATATTTCAGCATGCAAAAGAACTCTAATGAGCACTTAACAATCAAGTGAATCAAAATGATTAACTCTACTGAACTGAACTACATTCATGTTTTGAATAAACAAAAATTATTACCAAAATCTAAAAGACCAACATAAATATTTCAACTTACACAGGTGGAGTTTGGGATCTCTGTTTTTGATGGACTTTCTTTCTTCTAAAAACTTTTACCGGGGTTTTCGGAGTATTTTTCCTAATAAAAAAATACCAAATTAAAATCATCAACCAAGATTAAAAGTAGAGGATTAAAAATACATCAAATTCATTTTTAGAATCCAATGAACCACACTTAAACCTAGAATAAACCAAATTTACCTAGCATTTGCCGGTGCATTTACAGACGATGTGTAGCTCATCTGAGTTTGTAAAGGCTCGCTATCCAAATTTACAGTCGGCGGTCTAAGCAAGAAAATCAATATTATTCAGTAAATCCAATTACAAAAGGTTTTAGCAAAGTTAGCAAACAAAGAAAAATACCTCGATATAAGGAACCAAATCTTACATCTCAGAGAAATCATTTTGGGCCTCCGTGAAGTAAAAGTCATCCGGAGCAACATTTGTATTTCTAGCTCCATCATTTTTTCTCTTTGATCTCTTTTCTTTTAACAACTGCAACGCCTGTCTTCTTCTTTCAACAGTGCTGTCCTTTACTTGTTCACTTCTAAAAAGTCATAAAATAAGTACCAAAGAACCTAAAATGGAAGCATCAATAACCAAAGATATGATTCCAGAAACTTACTCCTTTTCAGATTCAGTTTTGCTCTCTGAATCTGTTAGAACAATCTTGCTTGATTTAGTTTATTTTTTGGCCATCCTCTCCGGTTGTTTTCTTTTCACTGTAGGTATTTTTTCGATTTCTTTTTCTCTACAACACACACAAACACATCAAATTTTTACCGAAGACAAATATCACAGTCATAATTTACTTAACAAGCACACACAAACAATTTTCAGCAAATAGAAGCAAAACCAAACCAGATGAACATTATACAATCACAAAACTGAACTGAAAACAATCAATTTTCAAACTTACTGATTTTTAGATTCACTTGTGCTCTAGAAATCTATCAGCACAAGCTTCCTTTTTTGCTTTATTTTTCAACCACCTTCTGTGGTTGTTTTCTTTTTTTTTTTGTTGCTCTTTTTTCAATTTCTTCTTCTTCTCTGCGATACATAAGAACCAGTGCATAAGAAAAATTTTAAACAAATAGCAATGAACATCAAACAGAGATAGCAATAAACTGAAAATAGGCATTTCCAAAACTTACTAGTTTTCGGATTCAGTTGGGCTTTACAAATCCGTTGAACTACTTTGGTTTTGAGATTCACTTGATGTTTCCGAATCCATCAAAACAATTTTTTTGTTTTTTCACCATCCTCTGTTATCTTGTTCTTTTGGCCGGCGGTGTTTTGTCGGATTTAAATTCGGATTCGGATTCGGAAAAAGTGTCTTCTTTCGAAGAAGAATCAACAACAACTTTCTTTTCTTCTTTCTTCCCTTTTCCTTTCTCTTTCCCCTTCAGAAAAGCTGTTTTCTTCTTGGTCGTTGTAGTATAGTGGTGAGTATTCCCGCCTGTCAAGCGGGTGACCTGGGTTCGATCCCCGGCAACGGCGCCATTTTGACGAACGGATTTTTGACGGTATAGAATTTCACAAATGAATTCTCGTTGCAAGTATAGTTTCCAAACCAATCAAAAATCCTTTCATACAAAAGATTGTTTGTCACAAGTAACAAACCCTTAATTTTATAAACCGAAGTATTCAAACCTCGGGTCGTTCTCCCTAGGAATTACAATAAAGTGTCTTGTTATTGGTTAGAAATGTGTTTTGGGGTTTTGGATAAGAAGCATGAAAAGTAAATGGCAATGAAAATAAACTAACAACTATAAAAGGCTCTTGGCAAGGTATGAAAATTAGAAGTCCTATCCTAGTTATCCTTCTCAATTGTGATGAGAATTGTTCATTGCTACCACTTAGTTAACCCTTACTAAATAAAGGAAAGTCAAGTGGATGAATTGACTTGAGCCACAAGTCCTAGCCAACTCCCAAGGAAAGACTAGCTTTAGTGCACTCCAAACCAATTAGCAATCTCTCCAATTACCAATCAACAAAGGAATTAGATAACTCAAGTGTCACTAATTACTCTACCTAGGCCAAGAGGAACAAAATCTATACTATAATTAGAAGAGGCATTTCAACAAACACATAAAAGGCAATAAAAGTAAACAACATAAATTACAAGAATTAAAGAGAGATCTAACTACAAAGGCAAGAGATCAACAATAGAAAAGCAAAGAAGAACAATTATTATGAATTACCTCTTATTGAATTGAAAGAAAATGGAAGGAACAATAGTAGATCTACGACAAAGTATAAGAAAAACATAAAGGAAATTACAATAAAAAAATGGAAGAAGAATGAATGTAACAACAAGGAATTGAGAAGATAGAAGTAGAAGAAGATGAATTAAAATCTAGATCTAAGAACTAAACCTAATCCTAATCCTAATCCTAGAGAGAAGTGAGAGCTTCTCTCTCTAAAAACTACTTCCAAGACTAAACTATGACTAATGGTAACTAACATCTGTTTCCCTCTTCACTCCTTAGGTTAAATAGCACCAGAAATGAGTTGGATTGGGCCCACAAGGCTTTAGAATTCGCTGGCCACGTTTTGCTTTAAGTGGACCAGGTGGCAGCAACGGCGCGTGCGTGTACTATGCGCGTACGCGTCACCATGCGCGGTTCAACCATAGCAGATCTTATATCGTTTCAAAGTCCCGGATGTTAGCTTTCCAACCCAACTAGAACCGCATCATTTGGACCTCTATAGCTCAAGTTATGGTCGTTTAAGTGCGAAGAGGTCGGCTTGACAGCTTTTGCGTTTCCTTTATTTCTTCATGAGTTCTCCATTTCTACACGCTTTTCCTTCATTCCCTTGGTCCAATCCTTGCCTCCTAAATCTGAAATCACTTAGCAAACATATAAGGCATCTAATGGAATCAAGGAGAATTAGATTTAGCTATTTTAAGTCCTAAAAAGCATGTTTTCACTCTTAAGCACAATTAAAGGAGAAGTTATAAAACCATGCTATTTCAATGGATAAATGTGGGTAAAAGGTTATAAAATTCCCTAAATATAGCACAAGATAAATCCTACAAATGGGGTTTATCACTTCTTTCTTTTTGTTTTTCCTCCTTTATTTGCTTTCTATACAGAAGTCCCTAAAACACACACTTATTTAGTTAGCAGAGTATTTTAGAAGCATCTGAAACGAGCAAATACACTAACAATGTGGTGAATCAAAATGAGCAAAAAACTGAACCAAACACAATTTATGTGCTGAATAATACGTGATAAATATTCAATCATTAAGAAAAATATTTCTGCATGCACAAGGACTCAACTGAACATACTAACAATCAATTGAATCAAAAATAACAAATACATTGAACTGAACACCATTCATGTGCTGAATAATACGTGATAAACATTTAATTATCAAGAAAAACATTGCTGCATGCACAAGGACACATCTAAACACACTAATAATTAGGTGAATCAAAATGAGAAACTTCACTGAACTGAACAACATTCATGTGGTGAATAAAACGTTATAAATATTTAATCATCAAGAAAAGTATTTCTGCATGCACAAGAATTCAAATGAACACACTAATAATCAAGTGAATCAAAATTAGAAACTCCATTGAAAAGAAAGAAAATAAGAACCCATTTCATTCAAAGCCCTAGTTACGCAAAAAAAAATGGAGTCAGAATAAGTCGATCTACTAAATGAAGCAACTCAATCCAATAAACCTAAAATACAACTAGGAGAAATAAATTAATTATAACCTAAAACACAAGCTTATTTAGTTAGCAAAGTATTTTAGAAGCATTTGAAACGAAATTTCAAGGGGAAATTTTTGTTTAATTTACCATTGTGTCGGTTGCTTCCTGAGAAATCCGGTCGAGCATCATCTTCTTTGTCTAGTGGTCCATCCACGGTGGCCTGGGAGCATCAGGAGCATCTAAGCGAGGAAACTTGGTTTCATGGAAATAAATCAGTATCAAAACAAAAATACAGCCGTCAACGGACTGTTTCATTCCCTTTCTCTTGTTTTCGATTCCCTTCCTCAAGAAGCTGAGCACATGATTTGCCCAATCCCACTGTCGAATGTTGTCCACACAAAGGGCAGGCGGCTTATGGATCAGAGAGGCCATGCTTACCGTCGTCGGCAGCAAGAAGTACTTCTGTATGAAAACGACAAAAGTCCTCCAGAATTTCTGCCGGTTCTCTTCCCCTTCAACACTCATATCGAGGACAGACTTTGTCAAAGATGCCAACGTAACACATTTGAGTTTGTCAATTATTGCCTTGCCTGCCTCATTCAGGCTGCCATACTCAACCTTTTTAGGAAACGATTCTCTACAATATTTTAATAGCAACAAATCAACTAAAAAGGCTCAGTTTAATTTTCTGTACCCAAATGAACAGAAATTAAAGGAAGCAATGAACCGAAAATAAGCAGAAAGTGGAAAGTTTATTACCGCCGTGGTTTATGCCAAGTGCAGCTGCTATCTTGTCTGGTGTTATGTATATTTTTCCATGGAGAGTTTTCAGGCATCCATGATAGTCATAATAGCAAGCAATCAATTCTCTCAAGAGGCCGTGAGAGATATTCATTTCCGGGACATGTGCCAGTGCACCAAATCCCATTTCTTCAACAATATCTTTCTTTTCCTGACTCATTTTCTTGAACACCTTCACTATTGCCTTTGTGTGGCATCTGCAATTGTGAGTTTTCTGCAAGGTTTTGAAACAGAATGTCACAATATATTTATAATACAAAATCGATTTTATTCGAATGAAAGCGGATAAATATATTTAATGTGTGCATATGCTTACATTATAGCGCGGCTTCTCCTTCTTTGTCACCATTGTCTTCTTCATTTTTGCTGTAAGGACAAAAAAATTTGGTCAATACTTCACTCAATACAACAAGCACAAGCATGCATATTTTAATCAAGTGAATGAAAATATCCCAGCCTACTGGACCGAACTCCCTTGATGTACTGAATAAAACATGATAAATAATGAAACAACTAGAAAAGCATTTCTGCATGCAAAAGAACCTAGTTGAACACACTAACAATCAAGTGAATCAAAATTAGAAACTC
Source organism: Arachis hypogaea (assembly GCF_003086295.3). NCBI lineage: Eukaryota > Viridiplantae > Streptophyta > Magnoliopsida > Fabales > Fabaceae > Arachis > Arachis hypogaea. The sequence continues at coordinate 87,175,544 of NC_092039.1, forward strand.
CACTGAACTGAACACAATTCATGTTTTGAATAAAATATGATAAATATTCAATCAGCAAGAAAATTATTTTTGCATGCAAAAAGACTCAACTGAACACACTAACAATCAAGTGAATAAAAATGGCCAACTTCACTGAACTGAACATGATTCATGTTCTGAATAAAACGTGACAAACATTCAATCATCAAGAAAAATATTTTTGCCTGCCAAAGGACCCAATTGAAGACACTAACAATCAAGTGAATGAAAATAACCAACTCCACTGAATCGAACGTCATTCATGTACTGAATAAAATATGATAGACATTCAATCAACAACAAAAGCATTTCTGCATGTAAAAGAACTCAACTGAACACACTAACAATAAAGTGAATGAAAATGGCCAACTTCACTGAACTAAACACCATTCATGTTCTCAATAAAATGTGACAAACATTCAAATCATCAAGAAAAATATTTCTACTTGCCAAAGGATCCAACTAAACACACTAACAATCATGTGAATAAAAATAACCAACTCCACTGAACCAAACGCCATTCGTGTGCTGAATAAACGTGATAGACATTCAATCATCAAGAAAAATATTTTTCCATGTAAAAGGACTCAACTGAATACACTAACAATCAAGTGAATGAAAATTACCAAGCCCACTAAACAGAACACAATTCATGTTGTGAATAAAATGTGATAAACATTCAATCAGCAACAAAAGCATTTCTACATGCAAAAGGACTCAATTGAACACACTAACAATCAAGTGAATCAATATGGCCAACTCCACTGAACTGAATGAAAATAAGAACACATTTTCATTCCTATGCCCTAGTTACGCAAAAAAAAAAGATTCAGAATAAGTTGATCTACCAAATGAAGCAACTCAATCCAGTAAACCTAAAATGCAACTAGAAGAAATATGAGATTGCGAGATTTTAAATGAACATACAGTAGTTTTTCTCATATCTTTTGCAGTCTCTATTCTTGTTTTCGTTTGTTTTTGCTTCTTCATTTTGAAATCTTCTCGCGATTCTTCTCCAGTAGTGGTTTTTGCAGAGAATACAAGTGAAGTTTGAGAGATTTTGAGAGTGATTTGAATTTCTCTAGTAACAATTTCAAGGTTGAAGAAGGAACGCTTTTTCATAATGAAGTGCGAATGAATGTTAACGTTTTGGAGGATTTGGGGCGCGTATAATACACACTCATTTAATGATATTAGATTTTTTTGGTGTTGAACTAACTTAAATGAATTTGAATAGAAAATTACATAGATGTATAGCATAACTAATAATTTAATTCTCAAAGTAAATATAAACTATATCTTTCATTTTTATCATACATCACGAATATAATTTCAACAAACGATAACAAGCGATATTATGAAAGGAAAGATGTCGCCTTCATGGTTTTTATACAAGACCCTTTTCGTTAGGAAATGTAAGTAAAATCTTAAGTACTTTTATTTTATTTTCCAACAATATTAAATATTATTATTTTTAAGTAATATTTAATCATTAATAATTTGCATTTATATTTATAAATATTTATACATATAAAAGATATAATTTATATTTATATTTACTGATATTTATATAAATAAGTTAACACATTTTGTACTTATATTTATATAAAAAAAGTATTGAATTTATATTTATAAATATTTATACATATAAAACATATAATTTATATTTATATTTATTGATATTTATATAAATAAGTTAACACATTTTGTACTTATATTTATATAAAAAAAAGTATTGAGGACCAACTTATAATCTGCGTAACAACAATAATTAATCATTAATTTTTTAATAAAAATAATATAATAATAATCAACATCAATTACAAATTTGAAAATTAAGAATGGCCCAAAACAACAACTCCATATTTACGTAGTGTGAATTTGGTGAAACCAACCGCCACTTCCATCCTGAACGTGACCCCACCCCCCCAATCTCAGTAAGCTTGGATAGTTGCGCCCAACGCCAACATCTATCCTGCCTGCATCTCCGACTGTTTTACTGACCAGAAGCCGCTCCCAACGCCCACCATAATGCATTTGGAAGAAGCACTCGACGCCCTCCATAACGCCATTGATGCCGTCATTAGCCAGTGATGGAAGTTCACACGCAACAGGGTTGTCATCAAGATGGCACACACCTTCACCCTGCAAGTTCAGCCGCATTCCAAAGCCGTGAACAAAAATTTCACATCCCCAAAAGACATTTCTATTAAAAGACACATGCATAAAAAAAACACTTCCTAAAGATACTTTCATTAGAAGACACGTGCATAGGAAAATATATCTGACGTATTAGAAAGATACATCCAGAGACGAATTATGTGGTAGTAGAGCAGCAGCATGCGACGGATATGAAGGACACGGGTTCGTGCTCCTGGCGACAACAATGGCTTTTCCGCCGACGCGATGAATGCTGAAGGAGGCGGAGCTTCGACCGATCCACCGGAGAAGACGAATCCGCGGTAGCATCTTTGATTAGGGTCCGAAGCAAGACAGTAGCAAGTGCCATCACGGTTGACGTGGATGGCTTCCTCGCGTGCGACGGCAGCGTCTTCTCCGTCGGAGCACTGGATGGTGCTGATTGAGGTTAGTTGTGGGAGAGAAGCCAAATAGAGGAAGAGATGCAGAAATCGCCGCCATGCAGAGGAAGCTCACCAACAGTATATGTTCCGAGGGTTACCTGAAACTGTAGGTCGATCTCGGATGAGATCTTCTGTGTTGGTCGGAGCCGACGTGTCCGGCAGGTGTACGGCGGCCGGAGCTGGTGTGTCCGACTTGTTGGACTTGGTGGTGGTGCTGATCCTTCGTCCCCGGAGGGTGGAGGGTACCTGCAAGGGACTCCGATGCTTAAGTTAGCAAGGGTATTAAGCAGGTATTGAGTAGAATCCGAGTATGAGTTATACCTGGGTGCTTCAGTGTATTTATAAGGGTGTAGAGTGACCTTCTTAGATAAGATAAGTTAGTTATCTTATCTTATCTTATCTTTATCTTTGAATGAGGTCATCTTATCTTCTGGGGAACTGCCCTTATCTTTCTAGGCTTTAGCTGCCTTTAGATTGGGCTGTGTCCCTTTATTTGGGCCTTCTTGGGCCTCTATAGCAATTTTGGCCGAGCTCTTTGTGAAGAGGTCGGGCATTGGCCGAGCTCTTTATGAAGAGGTCGGATAGTCTGACCTGAAGAGGTCGGTCGGCTTGTCGCTAAACATCCCGGGTCGGACAGCTTGACCCAGTGTATGAACAGTGCCCCTGCTTGAGTTCGATCTTTCCGTGAGATTGTGCTTTTCAGAGCTTCGATCTCTTTGGAAGTCGTGCTCAAGCATTTGTCTGGCTTGTTTCTTCATTGTTTTGCAATCTTTTGTAGATTTTCTAGAGGTTTGGTACTTCACAGTCCGTCCTCTTTTGAGTGGTAGTGTGGGTTTTCTACCCTTGCCTTCTGGATCACGCCTTGCTTTTGTGTTGATAACCCTCTGCTTTGGCGAAGTTATCCTTGTGGCTTGATATCTGGGCTTTTAGTGACTTGTCCAATTAATTTTTAGAACCCTTTTTAGTCTCGGATAACGTACGTAGCCCTGTTTGAGATTGTGCCTTCCTTGAGTGGGGTTGTATCCCTTTTGGCTAAGCACATTTGAGCCTTAAGTTGTTTCCTAACTTTTTAGCTTGTTCTCTTTTGAGATCGTACTTGCGCCTCTTTTTAGCTGACGTCGACCTGTACAACTTTGCCCCTGCTTGAGTTCGAATCTTTCCGTGAGATCGTGCTTTCAGATTTTCGATCTCTTTGAGGAAGTCGTGCTCAAGCATCCTGACTTTGGTCGATCTTGAGTAGTTTCTCCTTGTGCGAGTTTGGTGTTGCCCCTTTTTAGTTTGTTGAGAGGTCTTTTCAGCCTTCTTCCGACTTGTTTGTCTTCACTGCTCGGGCTTTTTAGTCATAATCCGACAACTTTTTATAGTTTGTTTGGATGACTTTTTAGCGCCGTCTTTGAGGCCGTGCTTTTCGCTTTTTAAGTAGTGTCTTTTTTCAAGACTTCGTACTTTTCAGCGAAGCACTTCTGGCCACTACAAGAAAAATACCCATTCAGCCACACTTTTTTTAAGCTACATTTGAAAAGCATAGCCTATTCATAGAATAGGCTACGCTTTTCTCCGTGTTGCCTTTTTATAAGAGAAAAGGATACACAAATGCGGCATCATTTAAAAAGCGAAGCCTTAAGTATTATAGAAATCACTTATAAAACGTAGCCATAGGTTGATATCTATAGGTTCACTTTTCATATCAAAGGAGACGCTTTTAAAGGGTAGCCTATTTGTTAAGTTTTAGGTGCACTTTAAAAGCGTAGCCTAATGTATCTAGGCCAAATGCACCCAAACACTTAGTAATTTTTCTTTTCGTTATCACCAAATCACACTCACCTTCGAATACCCTCACTTTCGCCTTCTGATCAGAAAAAAGTTTCGCCCCTCACCTTCACAAATCACCTTCGAATTAATTGTTGAAAACCCTTCCCTAACACACCCACACACTCACACTCATTCTCACCATCACTCACCACTGCCACCACGCCCCCCTTTCACACACACACACCCAGATCCGAGAGAAAGAGTGAACCAGAGGGAGGAGAGGAGGGAGACGGAGATGAGAGAGCGCGATCGAGAGAATAGAGAGTGAGAGGGGGTCACCGCCGCAATGTCGCTGTAGCCGCCGCCATTGCCGTCGCAGAGCAGGGAGCCCGGAGGGGAGAGAGAGACGATTTGCAGACGAGATGGAGAGAGAGGACGAAGATGCGACGCAAGAGAGGAGGCTGTTCCGCCGTGCACTATCGTCGCTCCTGGGGTCGATTGAAGCCGCCGCCGCAGCTAGGGCTTGCCGTGCTCCTGTCCGTACTCCTAACCTCTCTCTCTCTCTCTCCCTCTTCAACTTTCATTTCATTCTCATTTCAATTTTAATTTCGATGTCTCTGTAGGCAACAATATATTTTAGAAGTTGTATTGGACTGGAAGAGAGGGAAGGGGAGTGTTTGAACTTTCAATTTCATTAATTTTTGCTGAATTTTTGTGCCTGTGGGTGAATATTGGATTGTGAAGGATGGTTAGGATTGTGAATACAGAAGTTTGGACCTCTTCATATATGGTATCCCTTCTTTTTTTAATTCCCACAAGAGCTTAGGATTGGTTAAACAGAGCAAATTGAAACTTTGAATGTTCCCCTCATGCAGGGAACAATGCTGATCGATTCCTGCATTGGAGCACTAGGTTCTAAATTGTTCTAGGCGTGGAAAGGGGATTGCAGTACCTTCATGAGGATTCACATCTAAGAATTGTTCACCGAGACATCAAAGCAAGCAACATTCTTCTTGATCATAAGTTTCATCCCAAGATTGGAGACTTTGGCCTTGCCATGTTCTTCCCTGAAGACCAAGCTTATCTTAGCACACAATTCGCTGGAACATTGTAAGTCCAATTATTAAATATTTTAATTACTATGTATGCTAGCTGCATATTCACCATGTTACTCATGTTATATTTCAGTTTTCTATTTATGTTTTTTTTGTCATAAATTGGATAGCCTATAATTTTGAGTATTATAATATCACAACACACACCTATACTACACACACAGTTATACACAAAATATTAAGAGTTCTCATCCACTATTGACCCTAATCAAGTCTCAAACCTGAGTACGCAACACATATCATAGGGGAGTGGTGTGAGCTTATGAATGAATCTGGTTTGCCATGTTACCAGGTTTAGTTATTAAGTAATTGAGCTGAGCTGTAAGTTTGACAAATGAAATGGTTTCCTGCCAGCGCCAAAAGGGCTGTTTTCGCCGGAGCCAGAACATTATCGAGGACCAAAGCTAAAAGTTGCCATCATTGGAGCTGGCTTTCTGGCATGTCAACTACAGTGGAACTCTTGGATCAAGGACACGAGTTTTAGCTCCTTTAATCTTTAATATCACACTTCCTCCATTTCATATTTTATAAGTCATTTTGATACTTTGATTTATGAATATATGTGAAAAGTCAAAGCGACTTATCAGTATGGAACGAAGAAAATGTTATTTTGAAATTGGATGTTATGGTGTACATGATAAACTTGATTTTTGAAGCAAAGGGGAGTGATTTGGTCAGTTTCTTAACACAATTATGGTGTTAAATTTATTAGGATATTCTAGCTAATGCATTTTATCTAGTATGTTTACTTCTAATTGCTCTCGATTAGGTGGATATATATGAGTCGAGGACTTTTATTGGTGGGAAAGTTGGTTCTATTGTTGATAAGAAAAGAAAGCAAATTGAAATGGGATTTCTTACAAATAGAAGTTGGTAAACGGACTTGATTGATCCCGTCTTTGAAATTCTCCAACCCCTCTGTTTATTTATGGTCTGAGAAGTTAAAAAATATTAAATATATAACCCTAGGATTTGAAACTTTGCCTAAGCAAAATTGATCAATTTTTCATGCCCATTGTGTTTAGGATTTGAAAAGCCATGCTTTATAGATGAATCCTTTGTTTTGCTTTTTTATCATATTATACTTCTCCTTAAATCTTAATGAAATTATTCTTTTATAAAAAAGATAAAAAAATGTCTATTGTATTTAACTTATAATATATTTTATTAATCCATCATATTTTTTCAAAAACTCTGCTGATCTGAGCTTATTTTCTAATGTGCAGTCCCAGAAAAATACACAGGTGTTGCAGAAGCTGATTTTCTGGTATTTCTTATTAGAAAAAATACCATTTTTTTCATTTTCAAGTTTTCCCTTGTTGACTTTAGTAATATTAGTCTTGTAAATTTATTAGAAATTTTAAAATTTTAAATTTACAAACTGTAGATAAAGGTTGAAGACTTCTTTAGGTACTTTTTCTCAGATGATGTTGTAAACTTCCATGAGTCTTTCCATAAAAGATGTGGTGATAAAGGTAGCCTGCATGAAACAACTATGAAACCTCTGCATTTAAAAAATCATCTTTAATTTTGTATGCTTTGCTGGTTGTGAGTATGGTTTAAAGAGAAAAATTTAAGATGACTAATACCTGTCAATACACCTTAATGTTTTGTCGAGGATGATTTTTTAATTTCCCCCCTCCCCTTTCAGACTTCAAGTGTAGTTCGTGGCGTCCTCAAGAGAAATTTGGGTATGCTCGTGAACTATCTTTCAACATCCAATAAGACTTTATCTTGGTATGTTTCTGTCAGCTTTATTTCTCTTTTCTATCTGAGGTTCAACTAAAATTTTGAATGAAGCCAAAGTGAATGCCTAATATGGGGGCTTATTTACAGAGAAATATATGAACATATTGATGAGTTACAAAATTCCATTTCATGGAAAAAATGATTGAGTAGTGCATGCTTTAAGTAGTTAAGTTTGAAGTTATTAATTCAAATTAAGTAAATATAAGATAGAAAAAATTGTTAAATCTAAGATCCTGAGCATATGTCCTTTGATGAAGCAATAATAAGATCTTTGATGCGTCCCTATGATTTTTAAAAACTTAGTAAACTGTTCCTATGGAGACCTGCTAGTGGACATAATTGTGTTTCCTTTTCAGGAGCAAAATTTGGTGGCTCACCCAGCACCACCAGCGTCTACTGTGTTTGCCTGCTGTTTCACAAATTCCTTTTCTTCGATTCTGCCTGCTGCTATTCTGTCCTGTGCTATCCGGTTCTGCCCTAATTTCCACCTTCTTCTAGGTTGTTTTTTTTTTCCTGCCCTATTTTGTTGTTTTGCCGTTATCTCTTGAATGATTTAATTGCTGCTGCTGCTGCTGGGTCCCAAATCTGTTTGATTATATCAATTTAATTCTTGCTAAATGATGATTGTGCTGAATTTGTGGTTAAATGGTTGCATGGCAGTTACAATTTTTTTGTCTGTAATTTTTACAGTTATTTTGGTTTAGTTGTTTGAGCTGGTAGCAGTGTTGTGCTAACTTTTAAGAATCATTTAATACATGGATTAATTCTGGAATCTCGATAAACAAACCTATAAACAAACCTTTTCATATTTGCTTAGGGGCTGTTATTTCCAACAAGGTATGGAAGTTAAGATGGAAATGAAGGTGGAAGATGCATATAGGAAGTCAATGGAGACAGTGTTGAATTGGATACAAGATACTGTAAATCTTAACAAGAGTCAAGTTTTCTTTCGTACATATACACCCGTGCACTTCAGGTTTGTAATTTGTTGCAACAATTGTTATGATTTGTATTTTGCCTTCCAAGTTTTACATATATTTATCCAATAATGTATGAACAGAAGTGGAGATTGGAGAAGCGGTGGAAGTTGTCATTTGGAAACACTGCCAGAGCTTAACATGTCATTAGTGCCTAATGATAACTGGTCACAATTCAAAATAGGCAATTCATTGCTATCATCACACAAAAACAGCACTGAACTTGTCAAGTTAAAAATATTGAATATAACAGAGATGACAGCTCAGAGAAAAGATGGACACTCATCAATTTACTATCTTGGTCCGAATGGCGGCACGGCGGCACTCCATCGGCAAGATTGCAGCCACTAGTGTCTGCATGGTGTACCTGATACATGGAATGAGCTGCTTTATGCAATGTTCATGAAACATGAAGGCTTCTCATAGCAAGGAACTTCAAAGAGTCATGGAAGCATTATATACAGCAATTCTTTTTTATTTGTCTTGGGCAGCAAGGACTCGCAAATTGTTCTCAGCAGTCTCAAAAAGACGCTAACACGTAGAATAGAATTATGTATTTATTTAAAGAAATTATTTAGTATAATTATGTATTTATTTTTATTTTATAATATTCAATTCATTCAAATAAAAATACAAAATTATTATACATGTAATATATAATCATATTACTAAATATTAGCTTTTAGAAAAAAAAATTATTAGAATATATATATATATATATATATATAAAATAAAATAAAAAAAAAACAATGAGGGACCTAAGGCTACACTTATATACAGTAGCTATAGTATACAAAAAAAAAGGGATCTAAGGCTACGCTTATAAAAAGTAGCTATGGTATACAATGTGGCTACGCTTTATAAGTGATGCAGTAGCATTGAAAAGCGTAGCTTATTCTGGAAAAATGAAAGTTGAAAAGCGTAGCCTTTGGTCCTGGACAGCATCACTTGAAAAGCGTAGCCTATTCCCAAACACCAAAAGCGTAGCCCTTGGTGCAGAAAAGCGTAGCCTTTGAGAATAGGCAACGGCCGAATAGGAATCACCCCAAAAAGCATAGCCGTAGCCCAAAAAGCGTAGCCGTAGCCTAAGGCATCATTTTTTTCACTTTTGGCTACACTTTTCAAGTGTACCTGAATGGGTGTTTTTCTTGTAGTGGGCTTTGGTCTTTTGACCTTTCCTTGGCCGTTTGCGAGATGTCTTTGTCCCCTTTGTGGATCCTTGTAGAGTGTCGGTACTTTGTTGTCCGACCTCTTTTGATCACTTCTGGTTTTGTCTACTTTCTGCTTGGTCGAGGTGGTCCTTGGGGCTAACTTGTCCGACGACTTTTTAGTGTTCTCATAGAACACTTTTTAGTCACTTTAAACAATTTTTGATAGCCTTGTCGTGGAGCTGTGGCTTTTTGGCCGAAGCTATGTCCGTTTAGCGCACATTTTTTGTTAGTCCGACTTCTTCTTGTCGGTCCAAGCTGTAGCTTTTGTTGGTCCGACTTCTTCTCGTCGGTCCAATCTGTCGCTTTAATTGGCTCGGGTTGACTTCTTCATGTCGGGCCCTTCTAAGTTATTTTTGTAATCCTCTTTCTTGAACCTTTGTCAGGTCTCTTTCAGGGATTACTTTTATAACTCTTTGGTAGTAGGAGTCCGACTTCGTTATGTCGGTCTCTTCTAAGTTATTTTTGTAATCCTCTTTCTTGGATCTTTGTCAGACCTCTTTAAGGGATTACTTTTATAACTTTTCATTTTGGGCCGTCTCTGTCATGTCGGGCCCTTCTAAGTTAAAGTAATCCTCTTTAATAGGGTTGGCCAGACCTCTTTCCAGGGTTTACTTATAACTTGGGTTGACTTGGTCCGACTTCTTAACGTCGGCCAGTCTTTAAGTTACTATTTAGCAATCCATAAGACCTCGTCAGGTTCTTTTTTGGATCACTTTCGATAACTTCTTACATTATTCTGTGTTCATCTTTGCCGATTTGTAGAAGGTGGTTGCTATCTTTAGATCGTCTTTTAGGTGAATCGTGTTTTCACCTTTATCGGACGATTGTCTTTATCATGATCGTGCAGTGAAATTATTTTTCACTTTCTGCCGATCTGTTGCTTTATAATCGGGCGATGAACTCTGCTTTCACTTTTTTGCCGACCTTGTCGAAATCGGGCGATGAATTCTGGTTTCATCTTTGCCAACTTTTATCGTGATCGGGCGGTGAATTTGGTTTTCACCCTGCCGACCTTGTCGTGATCTGGCAGTGAAATTTGCGTTTCAGATTAATGCGTCTTGGTATAGCAGTGAATTTTGTTTTCACTTTGTCGACCGATGAATTCGGTTTTCATCGTGGTTGGGCGGCAAAGTTGGTTTTTACCTTGCCGACTTGTCGCTTTTGTAATCGGACGATGAATTTGGTTTTCATCTTTGCCGACTTTGTCATGATCGGGCGGTGAATTTGGTGTTCACCTTGCCGACCTGCCGTAGTCGGGCGTCTTGGTAGGAAACTTTTTAGGGAATCTGCAATCTTTTAAACAATAAAATGAAGATAAGAGTGTGTACATGTTAGTACTTACCTTTCTAGGTCGGGAAATCTTTTTGGATCTCGGCCTGGCGCCCTTTTTAGATTGCAAGCATGCCATGACCTTGGTAGCTCTTGCCCTTCGAGGTTGGACACTTTGTAGCAACCTTTCCCAATTCTTCTAAACAACTTGGTATGGTCTTTTGGCTGCTAGCTTCTCTTCTCCCGGTCGACTTGTTCCGATGTCATTTCGGATTAGGATGAGATCGTTGTTGCTAGATTACCTTCCGATTATATCTTGAGGCCATTTGACGCTTTAACGCCTCTTCCTTGATCCGAGCTCTTTCTCGGGTTTCTGGAAGTAGGTCGAGTTCTTCCTTTTGATGTTGGGAGTTGGCATCTTCACTGTAGTGGATCACTTTGGGCGATCCCTCTTCGACCTCCACTGGGATTATTGCCTCCATTCCGTAAGCTAATCGGAAGGGTGATTCCTTTGTAGTAGAGTGTGGGGTTGTCCGATATGCCCATAGGACTTGTGGGAGCTCTTCAGGTGGGGCTATAGGGAAGTTGGCATGCTTTGATGTAAAGCTTTGACTTGGTATTTGCTCTGAAGAACTTTGGTTGATCGTTTGTTGTCACTTTTCTTTTTTTTTTTATTCGCCTTTGAGAAGAATGTGTGCTTTGCTTAGGGTTTGGTTGCTGTTCCTATTTCTTTTCATCGTTGCTTGACTCCTTTTGTACAAAATTTCTAGCTTTTGTTTTGGCCTTTTGTTTGAGAGGTGTTTAGACTGTTCGGGTATAGATTGTCGACTTCTTTTTTCTGTGTTCCTGCCCTATTGTTGCCTCCAAAGAGTGCCCCTGGACTTTCGTGTGAGTCCTGGGGTTTCCCTTTTACTACCATGTCTGTCACTTGATGTTTTGCTGTTATTGTCCGAGTTGTTTCCTGATTTGCTTGAGGTGCTTGGTAGTAATCCCATAGTCGACCTATGTCTTTGAGATGTCTACTAAGATCCCGGACAGCATGTCTGATTAGCTGGATTTCATAGTTTTAATGCGTGTTACTGTGGCTGACCCTGAGTACATTCCTTATACCGCCTTTGAGATCGACTTGTTGTGGTCTTGTAATGTAGCCTAGATGAAGCTTTTGTTATTGCCCCTTGGTTGGCTAGTTTTGAAAATGCATCAGCTCGGGCATTCTGCTCCCGAGGTATGTGTCGGACTTCATATTCCCCGAATTGTCCGAGCTGTTGGTGCTACCTGGTTATGAAAGTACATTAGCTCGGGCATTCTATGTATCGGACTTCATTTTCTCTGATTTGTCCGAGCCGTTTTCTGTTTTTGTCCAGGGTCCCCTGGATTGTCTGAGATGTTCTCTGGTTTTGTCCAGGGTCCCCCGAATTATCTGAGCTGTCCTCTATAGGATTCTTCCAGCTAAGTTTGTTTTCTGTAGGATGCCTTTTATGGGCTGGTTGGTCCGAACTCTGATAGTGTGAGCTTGAAAGTATGGGTGGAGTTTGTTGAGAGGTGAGTACGAGGGAGTAGGCGAACTTTTTCTATCTTTTGATAGTTTAGTTCGGCCCCTTGTAGAGCTTTGTTGATGAAGTAAATGGGTTGTTGCCCACTTTCGTCTTCTCTGACTAGTGCTGAGGCTATTGCCCGACTTCCCACTGTGAGGTATAATATGAGTTCTTCACTTTCCCAAGGTCTGGTGAGAATGGGTGGTTGTCCCAGGAATTTTTGAAATCTCGGATGGCTTGTTCGCATTCCGTTGTCCTTTCCAAACCTCTCTTCCTTCCTTAAGATACCTCTTTGAGGTGTCTTTTGCAAGATGATTTAGAGATCCTTCCTCCTGCGAATCCTCCATTTATCATATGAACATGTCTCTCAGGGGTGTGAGACGGAAGTTCAGCTCGTCCGACTTCTTCGGTGTGAGGTGGACGTTTAACTCGTCTGACCTCTTCCTTCAAGTTGTCCGACTTCTTTTGTGTGAGGTGGACGTTCAACTTGTCCGGCCTCTTTGATGTGAGGTGGACCTTTGTCCGACCTCTTCGGTCTGAGGTGGGCCTTCAACTCGTCCGACCTCTTTGGTGTGAGGTGGACCTTCAACTCGTCCGACCTCTTTGTTGTGAGGTGGACTTTTAACTCGTCCGACTTCTTTGTTGTGAGGTGGACGTTTAACTCGTCCGACCTCTTCCTTCAACTTGTCCGACCTCTTTGGTGTGAGGGGGACCTTTGTCCGACCTCTTTAGTGTGAGGTGGACCTTTGTCCAACCTCTTTGGTGTGAGGTGGACTTTTGCCCGACCTCTTTGGTCTGAGGTGGACCTTTGTCCGACCTCTTTGGTGTGAGGTGGACCTTTGTCCAACCTCTTTGGTGTGAGGTGGACCTTTGCCCGACCTCTTTGGTCTGAGGTGGACCTTTAATTCGTCCGACCTCTTTGGTCTGAGGTGGACCTTCAACTCGCCTAACCTCTTTGGTGTGAGGTGGACCTTCAACACATCCGACCTCTTTGTTGTGAGGTGGATCTTCAACTCGTCCGACCTTTTTGGTGTGAGGTGGTCCTTCAACTCGTCCGACCTCTTTGGTGTGAGGTGGACCTTCAACTCGTCCAACCTCTTTGGTGTGAGGTGGACCGTCAACTCGTCCGACCTCTTTTGTGTTTGATTGGGCGAGGTAGTGAGATCTTTTCAGTGTTGTATATCTCTTGGTAGACATTCACATGAGATAGGTTTCTCAGTGGGTTGGTCTTCTTTCTTCCTGGACTCTTTATCCTTGTCCCGTAGTGGGTTAGGAGAATCCGATTTTTGAGCTGTCTCCCAATCGGGAGTTCTCCTCCATATTCATATATTTTTCTGCCCTTTCTTGAACCTTGTTTAGAGATGTTGAGTACTTTTTTGATATAGATTGGCTAAAAGGTCCTTCTCGCAAGCCATTGATGAGGCCCATGATAGCTGCTTCTGTTGGCAGACTTTGTATGTCCGGGCACGCTTTGTTGAATCTTTCCTTATAGCTGTGAAGGATTTTCCCGATCTCCCTGCTTGATTCCTAATACACTGGGGGCGTGCTTGGCTTTGTCCTTCTGATGGAAAATAACGGATTGCATCTGAGGCCTCCGTGAGATACCTCCTGCTTCTGAAATTGCTAAGATGATGGTTGGGATCTATAGTGCCATCGTATAAAGTCATATCCGGAAGTTTGAAGTCCTTAGGGATGTTGGTCTTCATGATCTTCCTAGTGAATGGATCCTGATCTTTGCGAGAGTTGTCCTCAGGGGTGGACCGAGTAGCGTTGGCTTTGAGATCGGCTTTGAGTTTTAGAAGTTTATCTTCTAATTCCTGGCGTCGCCTTACCACTCTTTGTAGATCCTTTCCAACTTCTTGTTGATGCTGGGTTTCTTTCTCAAGTTGCCTTAAACGATCTTGAAGCGCTTCTATCACTCCCGAATTTGATGAGTTCTTGTCCCCGTTAGATTCCGGGGTATCTTTCAGTGTTGTGTCCGCGTTTTTGTGCGGTGCTCTATCCTCTAGATCTGAGTCGTGGTTGTTGTCATGGTCGTCCGCCATGGTGATGGGATGACTTCCAGGTTCCCCGGCAATGGCGCCAATGTTCCGAGGGTTACCTGAAACTGTAGGTCGATCTCGGATGAGATCTTCTGTGTTGGTCAGAGCCGACGTGTCCGGCAGGTGTACGGTGGCCGGAGCTGGTGTGTCCGACTTGTTGGACTTGGTGGTGGTGCTGATCCTTCGTCCCCGGAGGGTGGGGGGTACCTGCAAGGGACTCCGATGCTTAAGTTAGCAAGGGTATTAAGCAGGTATTGAGTAGAATCCGAGTATGAGTTATACCTGGGTGCTCCAGTGTATTTATAAGGGTGTAGAGTGACCTTCTTAGATAAGATAAGTTAGTTATCTTATTTTATCTTATCTTTCTCTTTGAATGAGGTCATCTTATCTTCTGGGGAACTGTCCTTATCTTTCTAGGCTTTAACCGCCTTTAGATTGGGCTGTGTCCCTTTATTTGGGCCTTCTTGGGCCTTTGTAGCAATTTTGGCCGAGCTCTTTGTTAAGAGGTCGGGCATTGGCCGAGCTCTTTGAGAAGAAGTCGGATAGTCTGACCTGAAGAGGTCGGTCGGCTTGTCGCTAAACATCCCGGGTCGGACAGCTTGACCCAGTGTATGAATAGTATAGAACTGGAGAAGTGAAACGATATGGTCGAAACTGGACATTAGGTTAAACGGTGATTTTTTGAATTGATCAGGGCAATTAAGGTAAAAGTTGGGTAATTGAGTAGATGATTGTTTGGTAATTTGGGCTTTTGGGTCCAGTCTAATAAGAGTTGACAAAAATTAATTGGACTATAATTAATTATCTAACAGAATTCTTATCATAATTGACATACATAAATTAATAAAATTTATGTATTAAACATACTTTAATATTTATACTAGCCAAATACTAACTACAATTACTAAAAATTGTTTGTTCTCAAAATTTTTTATTTATTTATTTATTTTTTTATGTACAGGGCGTATTATTTTTGTGTAGGCGAACTCATTCATCTAGTACTTTGACATAGGTTACTAATCGAGACTTAGATAACGAGTCCGAAATCAAACACTATAATTTTCTTCATTCCTTGTTCCATTGGACTTAAATCGAGTGCCTTTAACTTTGTAATTCTTTCTAATTAACTTTGATAATTTACTAAAATATTTCAATAGCTAAGAATCTTATATTTTTCCAATAAATCCTTTTGTGTGATTTAGACAAAAAGAGTCAGATAACCACACTTTAGATGAACATATGAGAAATTAATAGAGACATTGACCCTACAACCAATAAGAATTCAGTTGTGTGTGTCTTGGGCTGTACTTATGCATATAATTAGGCCAAAAGTGGAATATCTTATTATCCATAACATTGCCATTTGACACATTTGTTTCTGCAATGACGATGATGAAATAAACTTTGATGTAATTAACAAAGGCAAATTGTGTGCTTATGAGTGTCCTTTGCTTTGCTCCAAGAGTTTTTCTCATTTGTTAATACAAAAGTTGATGATGTGGATGTGGTTTACTTTAGGATATATATATATATATATAATCACAATAATAGATAATGATTCAGTTTCTACTACTATAAAAGGATCAGCATTCAGGGAAGCTAGTTGGAAATTAGAAAATAAAATAAAATAAAATAGAAAGGAAAAGAGACCTAAAAAGCTATGGTTTAGCAGCTCATCCTCAGAATGATTAATGTGGATATATACTTAGAAGTTAAGGCTTCACATTGTTTCTTCATTTTTACTGGAAATTAATTAATTTGATTAATATGGATAATGATTAATGCATTATTCATCAAACATCAAGGAAAGAGTATTACTTTTGATTTCAGAAACGTGTTAAAAATTAATTATCATATGAATTAATAAAATAATTAAAAATTTATTGATTATATTTTAGGTAAATTAAACTAACTATATAAAATTATCTTTTTTATTTTTGTTTGTAGTTACCGCATGTCTCTTTCTACACATCAATACTATTCCTTTTTTTAAAGAAAAATAGGATTACCAGTTGAGAAAATTAATTAACATTGTGTTATTTTAAAATTTGAGATATTCGGCTGAAAGTTGAGACAATGGATCAAGGTAGAAAGGAAGAGATCATCCACGGATGTGCCCATTTTAAAGACTTGGTTCGACCGTCAAAAGATTTAAGAAACAATCAACGATAGTTTTTGGATGCAAATGATTGCGTGAATCCAAGCAACAACAATACCGAGCGAAAATTTAGGAGAAATCATCCGACTGAAAACTTGAATTATAATCCTTTCTATAGGAAATTATCACAAAAAAAAAAAAATCAAACCATGACTATAGCTAGTAAAAAGGGTGATAGTCACTGTTTTTAACTTTAGGTCACGTTTTTTAAACTGTAATCTATTTTGATGTGATCATAAATCTATGGTCACATTTTTTTTATTTAAAGTCACGGTTTTTTTGTCACGGTTATAATAATATTTTCTTTTTGACACTTTAGGTCATGTTTTTTTTACTGTGACCATAAGTTACTCTATGGTCACGCGTAAAAACTGTGATCATAGCCTAATATATGGTCACGGTTATGGTCATGGTTTTAGTGTGATCATAGATAATCTATTTTAAAACTGTGACCATAGCTTACTCTATGGTCGCTCTAGTTTTAAACCGTGACTATAGCCTAATCTATCGTCATGGTTTTAGCGTGACCGTAGCTTATCTATGGTCATGCAACTTTAAAACCATTACCATAACTTATTCTATGATCACATTTTTATAAAACCGTGACCATAGCTTATTCTATAGTCATGCTATTTTAAAATTGTGACCATAGCTTATTCTATGGTCACCTTTTTGTAAAACCATGACTATAGCCTAATTTATAGTCACGGTTTTAGCGTGACCATAACTTATCTATGGTCACGCTATTTTAAAACTTAACCATAGCTTACTCTATGGTCATCATTTTGTAAAATCGTGACCATAGCCTAATCTATGGTCACGCTATCTTAAAACTGTGACCATGGCTTACTCTATTTTGTAAGATTTATTTTTTTAAAACATAATCATATCCAAAAATTATGATAATTACAAAAATTTATCTAAAAAAATAAATTTAAGTAATATAAATCATAAAATTTACATCATAAAATAGATATGTTTTTAGTCCAATCGACACAAATTAAAATATATTATATCATATCCACTGCATTATAAAATTTACATTATGAGTGAATGCAGTTGCTGAACTGATGGCCAATTATAGTAAAAATAGAACAAATAAAACTAATCAAAATACAACAATCAAATTTCATAAATAATATCAATGAATCCCTATTTTGCTAATCCAGACAAATAATCCATCTTTTCCTTTAACATCATAATATATCAAAGAACTTTTTTCATGCATGACACCATGCGGAGAGCGAACAATTTTCCTTGCACAAGTTAAAGGCATAATATCAATTAATAGTCAAAGAGAAACAAGATGCTAATTTTTGTTGTAATGAGGACCCTTATACTAACTAATGTCATGTACATTGCTCTGAAAATTTTAAAAATTCACATTGTATTGTAGCTAAGTGTACCTCAAGAGTTATCAAAGCAACATTAGGAGGCAGGCAAGCTAAGCGAGAGGCATGATTTTGGCTTCCAAGAGGTACGATTAAAGTTCTATTTAAATACTGTATAACGAAATATGAAATTCTAGGCTAGATGTCCTTAGGATTAAGTTTGAATTGTGTATTTGGTTGAAATTTGATATGTGTAGATGATGTGTTGTGGTAATTGATGATTTGGATGAGGATTGTGTGATTATGCATAGTTAATGTGTTGTGGAGTTTGATGATTTGGATGGTGAATAATGTATTTATGAATTATGTATTAAATTGATGAATATTGGGCCGAAACCTGTGAATTTGGGCCGAAGACCAGAAAAAGGTAAGAATGGTGTGGTGATTGAATTGTGTGATGATGCATGAGTTTGAAAGAAAAATTTGGTATTGAATGTGTGAAAATTGGAATGATTGATAAGATCATGAAAATTGAGGATTTGAGGTGTGAAGTTGATAAATTTGACTTAAAATGTATAGATGAAGTAGGTTTGAATTTGGTTGAGTGTGAATATGTGAATTGATTTGGTTTGGGGTCATTTTGTTGATGTTAAAAACTGTTTTGGCTTGTGAACTTTTGGGAAAGTTGGCAAATGCTGTTTTTTTATTAAAACTGATTTTCGGCCAACTTCGACGGACTGTAACTCGGTTCTCGGAGTTTGGAATTTTACAAAACTAGAGTTTTCTGAAAATGCATTTATTGATCTTTCCAACAGATTAAAAATGGTTGAAAAAAAAATTTTGTGAAAAAAAAAATATGAAGGTTTGAAATTTGGGCTGAAAATTGGTTTCTGAAGCACATCAGCTTTTTTCCATGTTTGATATGCCATGCATACGTGAGCATTATCATGTGTACGCGAGTCCGCCAACACCCATCTGTATGTGAACATGGGATGCAGGTGGACGAAATTGTGATTCGTACTTGTACTCTTTATTGTTGTATGGAATAATTATAATGGCTCTTTGCTATGTGTGGACACAACTCCGTTTAACTAACCAGCAAGTGTACTGGGTCGTCCAACTAATAAACCTTACGTGAGTAAGGGTCGATTTCACAGAGATTGTTGGTATGAAGCAAGCTATGGTCATCTTGTAAATCTCAGTCAGGCGGATAGTAATTGATTATGGATCCGAAAATTAATAAATAATAAACATAAAATAAAGATAAAGTTACTCATGTAATCAAATGATGGGGATTTCAGATAGGCGTATGGAGATGTTGTGCTCCTCCTGAATCTCTGCTTTCCTACTGCTTTTATCCAATTTTATCACTCCCTTCTATGGCAAGCTGTATGTAGGGCATCACCGTTGTCAATGGCTACATCCCATCCTCTCAGTGAAAAAGGTCCAAATGCTCTGTCACAGCACGGCTAATCATCTGTCGGTTCTCAATCAGGTTGGAGTAGAATCCATTGATTCTTTTGCGTCTGTCACTAACGCCCAGACTTCAGGAGTTTGAAGCTCGTCACAGTCATTCAATTCCGGAATCCTACTCGAAATACCACAGACAAGGTTAGACCTTCCGGATTCCCATGAATACCGCCATCAATTCTAGCTTATACCACGAAGATTCTGATTAAGGATTCCAAGAGATATGCGCCCGGTCTAGGGTAGAACGGAAGTGGTTGTCAATCACGCGCGTTCATAAGTGAGAATGATGATGAGTGTCACGGATCATCACATTCATCAAGTTGAAGTGCAACGAATATCTTAGAATAGGAATAATTCGAATTGGATAGAAAATAATAGTAATTGCATTGAAACTTGAGGTACAGCAGAGCTCCACACCCTTAATCTATGGTGTGTAGAAACTCCACCGTTGAAAATACATAAGTGAAAGGCTCAGGCATGGCCGGATGGCCAGCCCCCCAAAACGTGATCAATATTCTCCTCAGATGAAAAATAAAATAAAACTGAGACCAAAGATGTCTAATACAATAGTAAATTATCCTTTTTATACTAGACTAGCTACTAGGGTTTACATGAGTAAGTAATTGATGCATAAATCCACTTCCGGGGCCCACTTGGTGTGTGTTTAGGCTGAGCTTGATCTATCCATGAGCTGAGGCTTCTTTTGGAGTTGAACACCAAGTTGTAACGTGTTTTGGGCGTTCAACTCCAGGTCGTGACGTGTTTCTGGCGTTTTACTCCAGACAACAACATGGAACTGGCGTTGAGCGCCAGTTTACGTCATCAATTCCCAAATAAATTAAGGACTATTATATATTTCTGGAAAGCTCTCGATGTCTAATTTCCAACGCCGTTGAGAGCGCGCCATTTGAAGTTCTGTAGCTCCAGAAAATCCATTTTGAGTGCAGGGAGGTCAGATTCCAACAGCATCAGCAGTCCTTTGTCAGCCTCCTATCAGAGTTTTGCTCAAGTACCTCAATTTCAGCCAGAAATTACCTGAAATCACAGAAAAATACACAAACTCATAGTAAAGTCTAGAAATGTGAATTTAACATAAAAACTAATGAAAACATCCCTAAAAGTTGCTTGAACTTACTAAAAACTACCTAAAAACAATGCCAAAAAGCGTATAAATTATCCGCTCATCACAACACCAAACTTAAATTGTTGCTTGTCCCCAAGCAACTGAAAATTAAATAGGATAAAAAGAAGAGAATATACTATAAATTCCAAAATATCAATGAATATTAATTCTAATTAGATGAGCGGGACATGTAGCTTTTTGCTTCTGAACAGTTTTGGCATCTCACTTTTTCCTTTGACGTTCAGAATGATTGGCTTCTCTAGGAACTTAGAATTTCGGATGGTGTTATTGATTCTCCTAGTTAAGTATGTTGATTCTTGAATACAGCTACTTATGAGTCTTGGCTGTAGCCCTAAGCACTTTGTTTTCCAGTATTACCACCGGATACATAAATGCCACAGACACATGACTGGGTGAACCTTTTCAGATTGTGACTCAGCTTTGCTAGAGTCCCCAGTTAGAGGTGTCCAGGGCTCTTAAGCACACTCTTTTGCTTTGGATCACGACTTTAACCACTCGGTCTCAAGCTTTTCACTTGGGCCTTCATGACACAAGCACATGGTTAGGGACAGCTTGGTTTAGCCGCTTAGGCTTGGATTTTATTTCCTTGGGCCCTCTTATTCATTGATGCTCAAAGCCTTGGATCCTTTTTACCCTTGCCTTTTGGTTTTAAGGGCTATTGGCTTTTTCTGCTTGCTTTCTCTCTCTCTCTTTTTTTGTTCGCAAGCTTTTGTTTTTCACTGCTTTTTCTTGCTTCAAGAATCAATTTCATGATATTTTAGATTATCAATAACATTTCTCTTTGTTCATCATTCTTTCAAGAGCCAACAGTTTTAACATTCATAAACAACAAGATCAAAAATATGCACTGTTTAAGCATTCATTCAGAAAACAAAAAGTATTGTCACCACATCAATATAATTAAACTAAATTCAAGGATAAATTCGGAATTCATGTACTTCTTTGTTCTTTTGAATTAAAAACATTTTTCATTTAAGAGAGGTGAAGGATTAATGTAATTATTCATAACTTTAAGACATAGTTACTAAACACTAATGATCATGAAGTAGAGACACAAAACATAGATAAACATATAATATAAAAACCGAACAGCTGAAAAGTAAGAACAAGGAATGAATCCACCTTAGTGGCATCTTCTTCTTGAAGGACCAACAATGTCCTTAAGCTCTTCTTTGTCCCTTCCTTGCCTTTGTTGCTCCTCCCTCATTGCTCTTTGATCTTCTCTTATTTCATGGAGAATGATGGAGTGGTCATGATGTTCCACCCTTAATTGTTCCACATTGTAGCTCAAATCTTCTAGGGAAGTGTTGAGTTGTTCCCAATAGTTGTTGGGAGGAAAGTGCATCCCTTGAGGCATCTCAGGGATTTCTTGATGATGAGCTTCCTCATGCATCTCTTGAGATCCGTGGAGGGTCTCTCTTGCTTGCTCCATCCTCTTCTTGGTGATGGGCTTATCCTCTTTAATGAGGATGTCTCCTTCTATGATAACTCCAGCTGAGTAACATAGATGACAAATAAGATGAGAAAAAGCTAGCCTTGCCATGGTGGAGGACTTTTTGGCTATTTTGTAGAATTCATGGGAGATGACTTCATGAACTTATACTTCCTCTCCAATCATGATGCTATGAATCATGATGGCCCGATCCACAGTAACTTCAGATCGGTTGCTAGTGGGGATGATGGAGTGTTGAATGAACTCTAACCACCCTCTAGCCACAGGCTTGAGGTCTAGTCTTCTTAGTTGAACCGGCTTGCCTTTGGAGTCTCTTTTTCATTGAGCTCCTTCCACACATATGTCCATAAGGACTTGGTCCAACCTTTGATTAAAGTTGACCCTTCTAGTGTAGGGGCGTTCATCTCCTTGCATCATGGGCAAGTGGAATGCCAACCTCACATTTTTCGGACTAAAATCTAAGTATTTCCCCCGAACCATTGTGAGATAATTCTTTGGACTCGGATTCACACTTTGATCATGGTTCCTAGTGATCCATGCATTGGCATAGAACTCTTGAACCATTAAGATTCCGACTTGTTGCATGGGGTTGGTTAGGACTTCCCAACTTCTTCTTCAGATTTCATGTCGGATCTCCGGATACTCATTTTTCTTGAGTTTGAAAGGGACCTCAGGGATCACCTTCTTCTTTGCCACAACATCATAGAAGTGGTCTTGATGGCTTTTGGGGATGAATATTTCCATCTCCCATGACTCGGAGGTGAAAGCTTTTGTCTTCCCTTTTCCTTTTCTAGAGGATTCTCCAGCCTTAGGTGCCATTGATGGTAATGGAAAAACAAAAAGATTATGCTTTGACCACACCAAACTTAAAATATTGCTCGCCTTCGAGCAAGAGAAGAAAGAAGAGAAGAAGAAGAAGAAGAAAATATAGAGGAGAGTGAGGGAAGGTGTTTCGGTCAAGGTATAGAAGATGGGGTTTGTGTTGTGTGAAAATGAAGTAGAATGAAAGGGTATATATAGGGAGGGGAGTGGGTGTAGATTCGGTCATTTAGGGTGGGTTTGGGTGGGAATGATTTTTGAATTTTGAAGGTGGGTGGGGTTTATGGGGAAGAGTGGATGGATGTGAGTGGTGAAGGGGGTAATTGGGAAGAGAGGTTTGAGGTGATTGGTGAAGGGTTTTTGGGGAAGTGTGTTTATTGGAAAGAGAGAATGAATGTTGAGAAAAGGGGAGAATATGTTAGGTGGAGATCTTGTGGGGTCCACAGATCCTGAGATGATCCTGTGGGGTCCACAGATCCTGAGGTGTCAAGTATTTACATCCCTGCACCAATTAGGCATGTAAAATGCCTTTGCACACCATTCTGGCGTTTAAACGCCGAAGTGATGCACACTCTGGGCGTTCAACGCCCATGTGTAGCATGTTTCTGGCGTTGAACTCCAGTTCCATGCTTGTTACTAGCGTTCAGCGCCAGCTTTCCTCAAGGCATATTCCTGGCGTTCAAACGACAGGATGTTGTTTATTTCTGGCGTTCAGTGCCAGAAACATGCTCTGCTCTGGCATTGAACGCCAGCCAGATGCACCTTACTGGCGTTTAAACGCCAGTAAGTCCTTCCTCCAGGGTGTGATTTTTCTTCTGCTATTTTTGATTCTGTTTTTAATTTTAGTATTTTTTTCGTGACTCCACATGATCATGAACCTAATAAAACACAAAATAACAATAAATTTAAAATTAGATATATAAAAATTGGGTTGCCTCCCAACAAGCGCTTCTTTAGTGTTATTAGCTTGACAGTGGGCTCTCATGGAGCCTCACAGATATTCAGAGCATGATGAGGGCCTCCCAACACCAAACTTAGAGTTTGAATGAGGGGGCTTCTCAACACTAAACTTAGAGTTTGGTTGTGGCCTCCCAACACCAAACTTAGAGTTTGACTGTGGGCCCTTTTTGACTCTGTATTGAGAGAAGCTTTTCATGCTTCCTCTCCATGGTTGCAGAGGAAGGTCCTTGAGCTTTAAACACAAGGTAGTCCCCATTCAATTGAAGGACTTATTCTCCTCTGCTAACATCAATCACAGCTTCTGCTGTGGCTAGGAAGGGTCTTCCAAGGATGATGCATTCATCTTCTTCCTTCCTAGTGTCTAAGATTATGAACTCAGCAGGGATGTAAAGGCCTTCAACCTTTACTAACACGTCCTCTACTAATCCATAAGCTTGTCTTACTGACTTGTCTGCCAATTGAAGTGAGAATAAGGCAGGCTGTACCTCAATGATCCCTAGTTTCTCCATTACAGAGAGTGGCATAAGATTTATGCCTGACCCCAGGTCACACAGAGCCTTGTTAAAGGTCATGGTGCCTATGGTACAAGGTATTAAGAATTTACCAGGATCTTGTCTCTTTTGAGGTAGAGTTTTCTGAATCCATGTATCTAGTTCACTAATGAGCAAGGGGAATTCACCTTCCCAAGTCTCATTACCAAACAACTTGGCATTCAGCTTCATGATAGCTCCTAGATATAGCAACTTGTTCTCCAGTTACATCTTCATCCTCTTCTGAGGAGGAATAGTTTTCAGAGCTCATGAATGGTAGAAGGAGATTTAGTGGCATCTCTATGGTCTCTATATGAGCCTCAGATTCCTTTAGGTCCTCAATGGGGAACTCCTTCTTGTTTGAGAGACGGCCCAAGAGGTCTTTGTCACTAGGATTTACGTCCTTCTCCTCCTTTGTGAATTCGGCCATATTGATTACTTCAATGGCCTTGTAATCTCCTTTTGGATTCTCTTCTGTATTGCTTGGGAGAATACTGGGAGGAGTTTCAATGACTTTCTTACTCAGCTGGCCCACTTGTGCCTCCAGATTTCTAATGGAGGACCTTGTTTTACTCATGAAACTTAAAGTGGCTTTTGACAGATCAGAGACTAAGTTTGCTAAATTAGAGGGGCTCTGTTCAGAATTTTCTGTCTGTTGCTGAGAAGATGATGGAAAAGGCTTGTTATACTGAGCCTATTTCTTCCACCATTGTTAAAGCCTTGTTGAGGCTTTTGTTGATCCTTCCATGAGAAATTTGGATGATTTCTCCATGATGAGTTATAGGTGTTTCCATAAGGTTCACCCATGTAATTAACCTCTGCCATTGCAGGGTTCTCAGGATCATAAGCTTCTTCAGAAGCTGCCTCTTTAGTACTGTTGGATGCATTTTGCCATCCATTCAGACTTTGAGAGATCATGTTGACTTGCTGAGTCAACACTTTGTTCTGAGCCAATATGGCATTCAGAGTATCAATTTCAAGAACTCCCTTCCTCTGAGGCATCCCACTATTCACGGAATTCCTCTCAGAAGTGTACATGAATTGGTTATTTGCAACCATGTCAATAAGTTCTTGAGCCTCTTCAGGCATTTTCTTTAGGTGAATAGATCCACCTGCAGAATGGTCCAATGACATCTTGGAAAATTCAGATAGACCATAATAGAATATATCTAATATGGTCCATTTTGAAAACATGTCAGAAGGACACTTTTTGGTCATCTGCTTGTATCTTTCCCAAGCTTCATAGAGGGATTCACCATCTTTTTGCTTGAAAGTCTGAACATCCATTCTAAGCTTGCTCAGCTTTTGAGGAGGAAAGAATTTATCCAAGAAGGCCGTGACCAGCTTATCCCAGGAGTCCATGCTATTTTTAGGTTGTGAGTCCAACCATGTTCTAGCTCTGTCTCTTACAGCAAAAGGGAAAAGCATGAGCCTGTAGACTTCAGGATCTACTCCATTTGTCTTAGCAGTCTCACAAATCTGCAAGAACTCAGTTAAAAACTGGTAAGAATCTTCAGATGGAAGTCCATAAAACTTGCAGTTCTGTTGCATTAAAGCAACTAGTTGAGGCTTAAGCTCAAAATTGTTGGCTCCAATGGCAGGAATGGAGATGCTTCTTTCATCAAATTTGGACATTGGTTTTGTGAAGTCACCAAGCATTCTCCTTGCATTATTGTTGTTGGGTTCGGCTGCCATCTCCTTCTCTTGTTCGAAAATTTCAGAAAGGTTGCCTCTGGATTGTTGTAGTTTAGCTTCTCTTAGTTTCCTCTTCAAAGTCCTTTCAGGTTCTGGATCAGCTTCAACAAGAGTGTCTTTTTCCTTGTTCCTGCTCATATAGGAAAGAAGAGAACAAGAAAAGAAAGAGGAATCCTCTATGTCAAAGTATAGAGATTTCTTTATGTTAGTAGAAGAAAAAAAAGGGCAGAGTAGTGAAGAAGAATGGGTAAGGATAGAGGTGGTGATCTGAGATGAAGAGAGATGAAGGGAAGTGTTAGTGAATAAATAAATAAATAGATAGAAGGAGAGATAGAGAATTTCGAAAATAATTTTGAAAAAGTGGTTAGTGATTTTCGAAAATTAAAGATAAGATATGATTAAAATTAAAATTTAGACAATTAAAAAAAATTTTTTGAAAAAGAGGGAGGTATTTTCGAAAATTAGAGGGGGAAAAGTAGTTAGGTGGTTTTGAAAAAGATAAGAAACAAATAAAAAGTCAAATAGTTAGTTGAAAAAGATATTAAAATCAAATTTGAAAAGATAAGAAGATAAGAAGTTAGATAAGATATTTTGAAATCAAATTTTTGAAAAAGATAAAATTTTGAAAATGATATGATAAAAAGATAAGATATAAAAGATATGATAAGATATGTTTGAAAAAGATTTAATTTTTAAAATTAAAATTAATTACTTTACTAACAAGAAACTAAAAGATAAGATTCTAGAATTTAAAGATTGAACCTTTCTTAACAAGAAAGTAACAAACTTCAAATTTTTGAATCAATCGCATTAATTGTTAGTGTAATTTCGAAATTTTTGAAATAAAGATAAGGAAGAGATTTTGAAAATATTTTGAAAAAGATTTTTAAAATTTTTGAAAAAAAAGAAAAAAATGAAAAAGATATGATTTTTGAAAAAAAGATTTTTGAAAAGATAAGATTTTTAAAATTTGAAAATTTCACTTGACTTGTAAGAAACAACTAATTTTGAAAAATTTTGACTAAGTCAACTTCAAATTTTCAAAATTTTGAGAGAAAAAAGGAAAATATATTTTCTTTTATTTTTGAATTTTTAATGATGAGAGAGAAAAATTAAAAACGTCATTTTTGTGTTTTTATCTTTTTTTTATGGATCAAAACAAAGAATGCATGCAAGAACACTATGAATGTCAAGATGAACACCAAGAACACTATGAAGATCATGATGAACATCAAGAACATAATTTTGAAAGATTTTTGATGCAAAGAAAACATGCAAGGCACCAAACTTAGAAATCTTTAATGCATGGACTCTAACAAACAAAAAAATGCATATGAAAAACAACAAACAACACAAAACAAGAAAACATCAAGATCAAACAAGAAGACTTGTCAAGAACAACTTGAAGATCATGAACAACACCATGAATGCATGAATTTTCGAAAAATGCAAGAAAATTTTTTAAAGCATGCAATTGACACCAAACTTAAAAGTTGACTCAAGACTTGAACAAGAAACACAAAATATTTTTGATTTTATGATTTTATGATTTTTTTTGTATTTTTATTATTTTTTTTTGAAAATTATATTTTAAGAAAACGACAATAAAGAAAAATTTTTGAAAGATTTTTGAAAACCTTTTTGAAAAGAAAATAAAAAGAAAATTACCTAATCTGAGAACAAGATGAACCGTCAGTTGTCCATACTCGAACAATCCCCGGCAACGGCGCCAAAAACTTGGTGGACGAAATTGTGATTCATACTTGTACTCTTTATTGTTGTATGGAATAATTATAATGGCTCTTTGCTATGTGTGGACACAACTCCGTTCAACTAACCAGCAAGTGTACTGGGTCGTCCAAGTAATAAACCTTACGTGAGTAAGGGTTGATTCCACAGAGATTGTTGGTATGAAGCAAGCTATGGTCATCTTGTAAATCTCAGTCAGGCGGATAGTAATTGATTATGGATTTTCAAAAATTAATAAATAATAAACATAAAATAAAGATAAAGTTACTCATGTAATCCAATGATAGGGATTTCAGATAGGCATATGGAGATGCTGTGCTCCTCCTGAATCTCTGCTTTCCTACTGCTTTTATCCAATTTTATCACTCCCTTCTATGGCAAGCTGTATGTAGGGCATCACCGTTGTCAATGGCTACATCCCATCCTCTCAGTGAAAAAGGTACAAATGCTCTGTCATAGCACGGCTAATCATCTGTCGGTTCTCAATCAGGTTGGAGTAGAATCCCTTGATTCTTTTGCGTCTGTCACTAACGCCCAGCCTTCAGGAGTTTGAAGCTCGTCACAGTCATTCAATTCCGGAATCCTACTCGGAATACCACAGACAAGGTTAGACCTTCCGGATTCCCATGAATGCCGCCATCAATTCTAGCTGATACCACGAAGATTCTGATTAAGGAATCCAAGAGATATGCGCCCGGTCTAGGGTAGAACGGAAGTGGTTTTCAATCACGCGCGTTCATAGGTGAGAATGATGATGAGTGTCACGGATCATCACATTCATCAAGTTGAAGTGCAACGAATATCTTAGAATAGGAATAATTTGAATTGGATATAAAATAATAGTAATTGCATTGAAACTTGAGGTACAGCAGAGCTCCACACCCTTAATCTATGTTGTGTAAAAACTCCACCGTTGAAAATACATAAGTGAAAGGTTCAGGCATGGCCGGATGGCCAGCCCCCCAAAAGTGATCAATAGTCTCCTCAGATGAAGAATAAAATAAAACTGAGACCAAAGATGTCTAATACAATAGTAAATTATCCTATTTATACTAGACTAACTACTAGGGTTTACATGAGTAAGTAATTGATGCATAAATCTACTTCCGGGGTCCACTTGGTGTGTGTTTGGGCTGAGCTTGATCTATCCACGAGCTGAGGCTTCTTTTGGAGTTGAACGCCAAGTTGTAACGTGTTTTGGGCGTTCAACTCCGGGTCGTGACGTGTTTCTGGCATTTTACTCCAGACAACAACATGGAACTGGCGTTGAGCGCCAGTTTACGTCGTCAATTCCCACATAAAGCATAGACTATTATATATTGCTGGAAAGCTCTGGATGTCTAATTTCCATCGCCGTTGAGAGCACGCCATTTGGAGTTCTGTATCTCCAGAAAATCTATTTCGAGTACAGGGAGGTCAGATTACAACAGCATCAGCAGTCCTTTGTCAGCCTCCTATCAGAGTTTTGCTCAAGTCCCTCAATTTCAGCCAGAAATTACCTGAAATCACAGAAAAACACACAAACTCATAGTAAAGGCCAGAAATGTGAATTTAACATAAAACTAATGAAAACATCCCTAAAAGTAGCTTGAACTTACTAAAAACTACCTAAAAACAATGCCAAAAAGCGTATAAATTATCCGCTCATCAGATGCTACGCGAGTTTGTCAAAATGATGCTCATGCATACGCAACGCAAGTCCCAATGCCCAAATCTTTTGCGTACGCAAAGGTGATCCTCGTACGCGAGTTTTAACGCGAACATGTGCATGTGTAAGCGACCACCCCTATTTTTCTGAAATGTGAATTTTTAAGCTCTCAACCATTTTTCGAGCCTTCTAAACCTTTATAAACCCCAATAAGAGTCTAGAGCCAGTGGAATTGAGGATAGAGGATTAGAAACAAGAATTAAAGAAATGAGTTGGTGAATTGATAAGAGATGAACAAATTGTGAAGTAATTGATGATAATGGATAATAAGATGATGAATGGTAAATGGTTGAATGATATTGAGATATGAGGATGAATGAATTTGATTAAGATATGATGGGAGTGATTATGATGTTAAAAGGTGATGAGCGATTGATTATGATTTAGCTATGAAGAGAATGATTTTGAAAATGATTTACTTGCAGTGGAGTGATTCCACTTGCCGTAGTAGAGTAATTCTACTTGCTTTTGAAAATGATTTACTTACAGTGGAGTGATGCCACTTGCCACAGTAGAGTGATTCTACTTGCCTATGAAAATGATTTACTTGCAGCAGAGTGATTCCACTTGCTACAACGAAATGATTCTGTTTGTGAGATACCTGTCTAGGTAGATGCAGTGGAGTGATTTCACTTATTCTGAACATGTTGGGTTTGGCTGTATAATTGACAGATGATATCATCGGTCATAGGACAGGCATACATTATTTGCATATGTCTGATTTATTTGGGTTTGCTTAATTGTATCGTTTGCCTAATTTTATATCTTACATGATTAAGTGCTACTTGCCTTGCTTGAATATACTTGTGTATTTTCTTGTTTGCATTACTTGTATTTGTATAACTAAGAGGCCCCTCATGCTGGTGTCGGTTGACGTCGAGGGTTGTCCTTGCTGAGATGGAATGACAAAATAGTTGAATAATAAAGGTAAATATTGAATGGGATGATTTGAGCCTCCTGGGTTAATGCAGTGGAGTGATTCCACTTGCTACATGCGGAAAGTTGATGTGTTGATATAGGATTACCAAGTCGAATTATCTGAGGGCTAGTTCTGGTTTTGGATTTATTCTATTGGTGAGTGGTGAAAGTATGAGAAATGTTGAATTAGATTTAGACTTCTTTATGATAGTTTTCAATTTATGGATTAGAGATAACTTAGGATGGATATGATGAGGTTTGGAGTTTAAGATTGTTTAGCGAGTTCGTGTTGATTAATGCAGTATCTATCTGGCACTTTTGCCGTACTGAAAACCCGTGGGTGCCTAAGGCCATCAAAATAGGCCAAACCCATCTAGCCAGCCTATTTACACATTTAAATGGGTGGGCTTTGTCTCTAAAATTAAGCCCATTTAAATTTTAAGTTAAACGGACTTAGTTCGATTAACCCGAAAAAATGACGGGTTAAACGGGCTAGCCCGCGAGCTAAACTGGTGGCCCGTTTAATTTGTTTTTACATTTTTTCAAAAAAAGTAGCACTTTTAACGATATTTTTCAAAAAATAAAATAAAAGGATAAACGGGCTGGCCTGTTTAACCAATCGGGCTGACTATAAACGGTCCGAGTTAAAAAATTATGGCCTGCGAATAAAGGAGGCTTAAACGGTCTAACCTATTTAACTCACGGGCTTAATGAGCTGAGCCTAAATGGGCCGGACTAGCCTATTTGATAACCCTGGATTGGTGGTTCTCATTCCGTATGTAACGACCCAACTTCCAGAACGTCATGATCGTACCGAAAGTAAGGTGTTACCAACCTGCTTTCCTTTATTAACTATTTACTATTGAGCCTTTAGTTCGATATCGCGATTTTGTTTTAGTAAAAATACCAGAAAATTTTGTTTTTATTTATCAAATCATATAGCAAGCATCACCAAGTAATAATAATCACATAATCATTAATAATAATATCTGTCATACAAAAGATTTCAAACAAAACTCGCATACAAATCCTATCCCTCTGTATAAAATAAAAATGTTAAGCAATAAGAGCGAGGGAACTTCTATGAAAATAACTCAAGTCATAAACTTAACTCATAAATAAGATCTATAATCGCCTGCAGCTTCAAATGGAGTCTTCGAACCTGTGTCACTGAAAGGGTGGAAGATTTTGGGGTGAGAACAAACCACACGTTCTCAGTAGGGAATAGGAATGCCGTAAAAGTAATGATTTACATGCAAATAATTAACATACTCAAGGAAACTATATTTTTATCAAACCTTTTTGAAAATACTATTCTTGGTTTTACTTTAACTAACTATTTATCTCTTTCCAAAAAAATCTAAGCTTAAAACAAATTCCAAAATATAAAACTAGTCACATTAAGTCTTTCTCAACCACACGATTAATTTTCAATCACAACGTCAATTCTTACTCATCATCATACATTCACCAACTAATAGCACAAGCAAGAGATTCAATTCAACACACAAACAAGTCACAGCAAGGCAAACAGCACAATCACAGGGAAGTACAACGAGCAAGCCCAATCAAATGCAAATGCACAAACAAGGATGATGCATGTCTAGCCCTAGTGCAGGTAATGAGCTCATCTGTCGGTTACTAACCCGCTCCCGATATTATCCAGCAACCTCTGTCTGGATAAGGCTTTCCTATTGGCTATACCCCTGTGTACAGGAAATAACCCCTCTGCCACCACAGGGTCCACTGCACGCAGGAAATAACACATCTGCCATTGCAGGGATGTACGCCGACACACCTTCTGTATACAGGAAATAACCCCTCTGCCACTACAGAAATGGAACAGGTGGTCACGGTACTTCTGTAGCAGGAAATAACCCCTCTGCCTTACAGAATTAAAGTTGGATCTGTACCGTAGGAAAGCGTTCTCAGTAATCATACCATTATCTATCTGGCTGCCTTCATGCAACAGATCATTACACAAATATCTCAGAAGTTGCCATAATGCAACAAATGAATATACACATCTCTTGGGTTGCCTCAAGCAACAATTAACCTTTCAACAGGTCCTCTGCTTTTTATTCTCTTTTATAATCATAAATACGCAAGCGGGACAAAACCCACGCCCTTGCCAATAATTTCATAAACTGAATATCTTTCCTCAAAAGAATCAGTGTAATTATCATCGTAAGTTATCATTCTCATTATTCATTTCTAGTTACATATTCTTACACAATATCTCTCTCTTCCTTTATTCAATCATGTTGTACAAACCTTGTGACTTCCACTTTTACAACCTCTTAACTCAAACCAATTTTAAAACCACTTTCTAGTTTAATTTTCTTTCAAAAGACTCAAGAAAATCATTTATTTTAGATTCGCTAAATACTTTTCAAAACATCACCCTCTTACTAAAAGTAACCATATAAAACTCTTTTTCAAGTTTACTAACTTCCCAAAGACTCAAAAACCGTCTCTCTTTACCATTCAAATTCAAATATTATATATTCATTAACCTTCTAAAAAGTAATCCTTTATTTCAAACCCCAAGCATAACTCTCTTCATATTGAATAAATCTCAAAACATAACCTCTTTTATAAATAATTCAAACTTGAACATAAACCTTGGTAATTCAAATTCAAAATAGTACAATTCTTTCCTTACCTAAATAAAATTGTTTTCATAATAAACTCAGCCCATACATAATACTTTAATCAATAGATAAAACTTAAATAACATAACTTTCTAAGTTCAAACCTTCTAAAATAACCTTTTCAAGTAAAACCTCAGATTTTACAAAATTCCGGCAGCACCTCCGCTAAAACTCGGGCTTAGCCACCCTTACGGGTCCCAACCAAACAATTCACTTTACTCTTTTCAACCTTTCCAGCATCACATCAACTCAGAATCCAACAAAATTCAACATTGAATCAGCCATATAGCACTAAGGTTCATCTTTAGTTTTATAAACTCATAACTGTCACTAGGACATCCTCAACACTCTATCTTCTTTTCTGTTTTTAATATAGCAAATAAACTCGGAATTGTGCAAACTTTATGTCCAGGCGTTAGTCTTGAGATAAGCCTTCTAACAAATCAAAGATCATAATTTTCTGGTTTCTCTAGCCTTAGGAATAAAGGAAAAACCAAGACTGCTCCGCAGTGCGTAAAACCAGAAAAACAGCAGCAGCATGTGACATTCAAAATTCAATATAAAATCCAAGTTAAATCCAATGACTTTGAAAATTAATACAGTTCAACTTCACTCATCTAAGTTTCTTTTGCAATTGGTTTCAGGTCAATATCATTTTTAATGAAGAAGTTATATAACCTAGAAGTTGACTGATTTTCTGCAGAATTCTGCTTTAAAAGTTAATGAACTTATCTTCTTCTAAGTCCCATAACTTACTCATTAAAACATGGATAGCCCTGAAATTTAAGTCACATATGCTAAACATACTTAGTTTTCACTTCCAATTGGTTGCATCTCAATATCATTCCAGATTTAAAAATTATAAAACCTCAAAGTTACTGACTTTGAAAACAAAGCCTGACTTTTACTGCATAAAACATCTTTCTTTGAAAATCCAAATCTTTAAAACCACAACTCTAACAATTCTAAATTTTTATGGAATTAAAGTATTAGGACCAAAGTTTCATTTAAAATTGGTTCCATTTCAAAATTCAAAATGCAGAATTTCCATCAAAGAAATCAAGTTGCTGCTGTGTTAAATGCTCAGCAGAAAAACCAGATTTGACATCCATGATTCAAAAATTCACCATAAAGCATACACTTAGTGAAAAAGCCTCAAATTCAGCAGTCCAGTTCCCTATATTCCCAAGCTCAATCCGGACTTGGTCTCACACAATTCCGATAATCACAGAAAATGTTATAGCTTTTCAAAGTGTCCGGTTTCTTTTAAACATAATGCAGAAAATCAAGTTTTACACTTTAACTTTGAAAAATCATAACTAGTTCTATAATTAATTCAAACTTCTCAAAATTGAGTCTCAACAACAACTTTTATTATACTTTACTCAGCATTTACTCTATTACCCTTTCGATTATCGTTAAATAACTGATTCACTTCCAAAGTCACTTTTAATTTCAAAAATCAGATTTTCAGCAACTAGTTTAACATTTTAAGATTCAATCTTCCAATTATTCCTTAAGCCCAACTTCAATTAATCACTAACTAACCCATTACAATAAACCAACTCAACAGCAATAGTTTCAATTTGACCCATCAAAATACCAAGATCACAATAATCTCTCATCAAACAATTTATAATTCAATCTCACAAAATCAACAAAATTCAACCAAAGTTCCAATCAAAAATCTCAATCATTTCCAATCATAATTTCAGCCACACAACTCAACTAATTCAGTATAATCACCTAGAACCAGAACTTTTCAACAATTCCATCAAAATCAGAGAAAACAATATCAATTACAACTTCAAACACTCACAACAAAGCCCAAAGACAATCACAGCCTTAACCTGAATTCAATAATCCAATTGAAACACCAAAACATCATCAAAACTTACTCCAAATTTTACAACCTCAACCATCATCACAATAATCCCAAACCAAACACAAATCTAACTCAGTTCATCAATTATCATTACGACAACTTTTCAATAGTTAACCTAGCATATATCAATTTGATAAATTACACTAAACTAATCATTATTCACAACCACATTTATTTCCAATCACAGCTCAAAATATTCACAACAACTAACAAATTCCAAATGCATTTCAGGTCATTCATGTTAATTAAGAAATTCTTAACCATTGTTAACCATTTGCACTTATCCAATAACTTTCTAGGCATTCTAAATTAAAAACGTTAAATCCCCTACCTCAAAGTCGAAACTCACAGAAATCACTAAACCCAGCAGCTCCATTGGCAGTTCTAACATCCGTTCTGCTCTCTTAGCAGCTACCATGATGATTCTGGGCAGCTCCAGTGATGGTGAAAGGTCTCAGCTTCAGCCAAACAGCAGCAGCAGCCTCACTTCTTCTGGGGCAGCAACAACAATGACAATCGCGCCTATCCCAATCATCTCTATAGCGGTGACATCAGTGGTTCCGGATAAGGACGATAATACTAAACAGAGACATTAACATATACTATTGTAAACAAAACAAAATATGGTAGAGAAATAGATTCAGGAAACAGAGCATGAGCAAGAGTGTTACAGTTTCAGGAATGGAATTGGGAACAAAGGGGAAACTACTGTCGGGCAATAGCAGTGGCGCTTCCCTTCAGCGGTGAGAAGCGGCGTGGCACGCGGCGGTGGTAACTCCGGCGACGACAAGGCCTGCCGGTGGCGGAACAACAACGAACGGCAGCGCGGCAGCATGGTGACAGATCGGCGGCGGCGGCGCTATGGCTCCTGGTTCACGTTCTTCTCTGCGGCCTCCACAGAGCGGCGATAAGGGCGACGGCAAAGATGAACGGCGACGAAGGCGGCTGGCTCCAGCGACGGTGACGGCTCTAAGGGAGACAAAGAGCAAGGACGACGGTGGCTCCTCAGACAACGGCGCGCGCGACGGATCCAGCGGCGGTGGAAGCAGCCGAGGCGACAGCGACGCGGACTCCACGGAGGTCACGATGGCTGGGCCGCGCAGCGCTGCAGCTCGTGTGGATGAGGACGATAGTGACGGCGAAGAACCCCCAGCGGCGTCTCTGGCGACTGAACGGTGGCTGCTTGGATCACACCCTGATTTCCTCTCTCTCTCCCTGTCTGATTCCGTTTCAGTATTAGGTTTGGGAAGAAAGGGGGTGGGGCTGCGTTTAGAAGCTGGGGTTAGGGTTCCTCAATTTGGGAATTAGGGTTTCTGAGTTTGATTTGGGAATTTAGGAATTAGGGATTTTATAAAGTAATATGGATAGATATGAATAGATATTTTGATAAAATTGGAGGATAGGATAATTTTAAAATCAAATGTACTCTATTAAAAATATTTAGAAACGGTATTTATCAACATATTGCCAAGTTAAATCAATTATTTCTAATTTACATTATAAAATGAACAAATTAATTATATTTTGTAAAGTACAATTTAAATTCAAATATCAATTTTTTAGATTAAATCATACAAATCTCTATTATTTTTTTATCTCTGAAACTTTAATTTCAATTTATAAAGTAATTAATCATAATAAAAATTGTACATAAATATTAATTGACTTAAACTTAAAGTATTTATAAATATCAATCTAATCATTTCTAATAAAATAATTTCTAGGAGTTCAAATTAATAACATAATTCATTCAGAATAGGATTTATTTAAATTAAATTATACAATTATTTCTTATTTTTCATTTATCAAAATTATAATTTCAATTATAGCAAATATCTAATAAAGATTATATAAGAATTCTAATTAATTTAAACTCCAATTATGATGAAACTCCATTTAATTACCTTTAGTAAAATAATTTTCTTAAAATAAAATTATCAACAAATAAAATAAATCACAAATAACTAATTATCTAATTTTCAAAAACTAGGGTTGTTACATTCTACCCACCTTAGAAAAATTTTCGTCCTCGAAAATTGTTAGAATAAAATAAGTTCAAACTGAAATCAAAGAAAACAGAATATACGAACCGGGGTATAGGCATTGTCAAGGATGGATATTTAAAGAGTTACGTAAGCAATCAGATTCATAGGCAAGCAAAGGCATACAAGAATGACAAAGTATGGTTGGGAAACAAGCAAATCACATTCTAAGAAGGAAATTCAAACTAGAGAATTCCAATGAAAGCAACGAAGAAAAAGATAGCACGAGTTCATGTGGCACGAATAAAGATTATACGTCGAATTGAAGCTAACTTCATAACCTCTAACGCTGCCAAACCCCGTGAACCGCATTACCTATTCTTCTATTTCGTCTATGATAACCCATTAGTGTTCCCATATAGATAAATCATTAGTATTAAGTTGGCCAGACCTAATACCATGAGGCATGCAATGGTAAACCAACAGTGTTAATCATCAGACAGTCATGCAAATAAAACACAAACTCTTGTTATCAGAACAAGTCACAAAGCATGACAGACACTCAGAGTATGCAGTGAAGCATAGTCAGTCCATTCCCAAGGCTCTAACAGGAACGAACTGCTCTGATACC
This sequence comes from Arachis hypogaea, assembly GCF_003086295.3. NCBI lineage: Eukaryota > Viridiplantae > Streptophyta > Magnoliopsida > Fabales > Fabaceae > Arachis > Arachis hypogaea. The sequence continues at coordinate 87,212,881 of NC_092039.1, forward strand.
ATATTGTAACGACCCAACTTCCAGAACGTCATGATCGTACCGAAAGTAAGGTGTTACCAACCTGCTTTCCTTTATTAACTATTTACTATTGAGCCTTTAGTTCGATATCGCGATTTTGTTTTAGTAAAAATACCAGAAAATTTTGTTTTTATTTATCAAATCATATAGCAAGCATCACCAAGTAATAATAATCACATAATCATTAATAATAATATCTGTCATACAAAAGATTTCAAACAAAACTCGCATACAAATCCTATCCCTCTGTATAAAATAAAAATGTTAAGCAATAAGAGCGAGGGAACTTCTATGAAAATAACTCAAGTCATAAACTTAACTCATAAATAAGATCTATAATCGCCTGCAGCTTCAAATGGAGTCTTCGAACCTGTGTCACTGAAAGGGTGGAAGATTTTGGGGTGAGAACAAACCACACGTTCTCAGTAGGGAATAGGAATGCCGTAAAAGTAATGATTTACATGCAAATAATTAACATACTCAAGGAAACTATATTTTTATCAAACCTTTTTGAAAATACTATTCTTGGTTTTACTTTAACTAACTATTTATCTCTTTCCAAAAAAATCTAAGCTTAAAACAAATTCCAAAATATAAAACTAGTCACATTAAGTCTTTCTCAACCACACGATTAATTTTCAATCACAACGTCAATTCTTACTCATCATCATACATTCACCAACTAATAGCACAAGCAAGAGATTCAATTCAACACACAAACAAGTCACAGCAAGGCAAACAGCACAATCACAGGGAAGTACAACGAGCAAGCCCAATCAAATGCAAATGCACAAACAAGGATGATGCATGTCTAGCCCTAGTGCAGGTAATGAGCTCATCTGTCGGTTACTAACCCGCTCCCGATATTATCCAGCAACCTCTGTCTGGATAAGGCTTTCCTATTGGCTATACCCCTGTGTACAGGAAATAACCCCTCTGCCACCACAGGGTCCACTGCACGCAGGAAATAACACATCTGCCATTGCAGGGATGTACGCCGACACACCTTCTGTATACAGGAAATAACCCCTCTGCCACTACAGAAATGGAACAGGTGGTCACGGTACTTCTGTAGCAGGAAATAACCCCTCTGCCACTACAGAAATGGAACAGGTGGTCACGGTACTTCTGTAGCAGGAAATAACCCCTCTGCCTTACAGAATTAAAGTTGGATCTGTACCGTAGGAAAGCGTTCTCAGTAATCATACCATTATCTATCTGGCTGCCTTCATGCAGCAGATCATTACACAAATATCTCAGAAGTTGCCATAATGCAACAAATGAATATACACATCTCTTGGGTTGCCTCAAGCAACAATTAACCTTTCAACAGGTCCTCTGCTTTTTATTCTCTTTTATAATCATAAATACGCAAGCGGGACAAAACCCACGCCCTTGCCAATAATTTCATAAACTGAATATCTTTCCTCAAAAGAATCAGTGTAATTATCATCGTAAGTTATCATTCTCATTATTCATTTCTAGTTACATATTCTTACACAATATCTCTCTCTTCCTTTATTCAATCATGTTGTACAAACCTTGTGACTTCCACTTTTACAACCTCTTAACTCAAACCAATTTTAAAACCACTTTCTAGTTTAATTTTCTTTCAAAAGACTCAAGAAAATCATTTATTTTAGATTCGCTAAATACTTTTCAAAACATCACCCTCTTACTAAAAGTAACCATATAAAACTCTTTTTCAAGTTTACTAACTTCCCAAAGACTCAAAAACCGTCTCTCTTTACCATTCAAATTCAAATATTATATATTCATTAACCTTCTAAAAAGTAATCCTTTATTTCAAACCCCAAGCATAACTCTCTTCATATTGAATAAATCTCAAAACATAACCTCTTTTATAAATAATTCAAACTTGAACATAAACCTTGGTAATTCAAATTCAAAATAGTACAATTCTTTCCTTACCTAAATAAAATTGTTTTCATAATAAACTCAGCCCATACATAATACTTTAATCAATAGATAAAACTTAAATAACATAACTTTCTAAGTTCAAACCTTCTAAAATAACCTTTTCAAGTAAAACCTCAGATTTTACAAAATTCCGGCAGCACCTCCGCTAAAACTCGGGCTTAGCCACCCTTACGGGTCCCAACCAAACAATTCACTTTACTCTTTTCAACCTTTCCAGCATCACATCAACTCAGAATCCAACAAAATTCAACATTGAATCAGCCATATAGCACTAAGGTTCATCTTTAGTTTTATAAACTCATAACTGTCACTAGGACATCCTCAACACTCTATCTTCTTTTCTGTTTTTAATATAGCAAATAAACTCGGAATTGTGCAAACTTTATGTCCAGGCGTTAGTCTTGAGATAAGCCTTCTAACAAATCAAAGATCATAATTTTCTGGTTTCTCTAGCCTTAGGAATAAAGGAAAAACCAAGACTGCTCCGCAGTGCGTAAAACCAGAAAAACAGCAGCAGCATGTGACATTCAAAATTCAATATAAAATCCAAGTTAAATCCAATGACTTTGAAAATTAATACAGTTCAACTTCACTCATCTAAGTTTCTTTTGCAATTGGTTTCAGGTCAATATCATTTTTAATGAAGAAGTTATATAACCTAGAAGTTGACTGATTTTCTGCAGAATTCTGCTTTAAAAGTTAATGAACTTATCTTCTTCTAAGTCCCATAACTTACTCATTAAAACATGGATAGCCCTGAAATTTAAGTCACATATGCTAAACATACTTAGTTTTCACTTCCAATTGGTTGCATCTCAATATCATTCCAGATTTAAAAATTATAAAACCTCAAAGTTACTGACTTTGAAAACAAAGCCTGACTTTTACTGCATAAAACATCTTTCTTTGAAAATCCAAATCTTTAAAACCACAACTCTAACAATTCTAAATTTTTATGGAATTAAAGTATTAGGACCAAAGTTTCATTTAAAATTGGTTCCATTTCAAAATTCAAAATGCAGAATTTCCATCAAAGAAATCAAGTTGCTGCTGTGTTAAATGCTCAGCAGAAAAACCAGATTTGACATCCATGATTCAAAAATTCACCATAAAGCATACACTTAGTGAAAAAGCCTCAAATTCAGCAGTCCAGTTCCCTATATTCCCAAGCTCAATCCGGACTTGGTCTCACACAATTCCGATAATCACAGAAAATGTTATAGCTTTTCAAAGTGTCCGGTTTCTTTTAAACATAATGCAGAAAATCAAGTTTTACACTTTAACTTTGAAAAATCATAACTAGTTCTATAATTAATTCAAACTTCTCAAAATTGAGTCTCAACAACAACTTTTATTATACTTTACTCAGCATTTACTCTATTACCCTTTCGATTATCGTTAAATAACTGATTCACTTCCAAAGTCACTTTTAATTTCAAAAATCAGATTTTCAGCAACTAGTTTAACATTTTAAGATTCAATCTTCCAATTATTCCTTAAGCCCAACTTCAATTAATCACTAACTAACCCATTACAATAAACCAACTCAACAGCAATAGTTTCAATTTGACCCATCAAAATACCAAGATCACAATAATCTCTCATCAAACAATTTATAATTCAATCTCACAAAATCAACAAAATTCAACCAAAGTTCCAATCAAAAATCTCAATCATTTCCAATCATAATTTCAGCCACACAACTCAACTAATTCAGTATAATCACCTAGAACCAGAACTTTTCAACAATTCCATCAAAATCAGAGAAAACAATATCAATTACAACTTCAAACACTCACAACAAAGCCCAAAGACAATCACAGCCTTAACCTGAATTCAATAATCCAATTGAAACACCAAAACATCATCAAAACTTACTCCAAATTTTACAACCTCAACCATCATCACAATAATCCCAAACCAAACACAAATCTAACTCAGTTCATCAATTATCATTACGACAACTTTTCAATAGTTAACCTAGCATATATCAATTTGATAAATTACACTAAACTAATCATTATTCACAACCACATTTATTTCCAATCACAGCTCAAAATATTCACAACAACTAACAAATTCCAAATGCATTTCAGGTCATTCATGTTAATTAAGAAATTCTTAACCATTGTTAACCATTTGCACTTATCCAATAACTTTCTAGGCATTCTAAATTAAAAACGTTAAATCCCCTACCTCAAAGTCGAAACTCACAGAAATCACTAAACCCAGCAGCTCCATTGGCAGTTCTAACATCCGTTCTGCTCTCTTAGCAGCTACCATGATGATTCTGGGCAGCTCCAGTGATGGTGAAAGGTCTCAGCTTCAGCCAAACAGCAGCAGCAGCCTCACTTCTTCTGGGGCAGCAACAACAATGACAATCGCGCCTATCCCAATCATCTCTATAGCGGTGACATCAGTGGTTCCGGATAAGGACGATAATACTAAACAGAGACATTAACATATACTATTGTAAACAAAACAAAATATGGTAGAGAAATAGATTCAGGAAACAGAGCATGAGCAAGAGTGTTACAGTTTCAGGAATGGAATTGGGAACAAAGGGGAAACTACTGTCGGGCAATAGCAGTGGCGCTTCCCTTCAGCGGTGAGAAGCGGCGTGGCACGCGGCGGTGGTAACTCCGGCGACGACAAGGCCTGCCGGTGGCGGAACAACAACGAACGGCAGCGCGGCAGCATGGTGACAGATCGGCGGCGGCGGCGCTATGGCTCCTGGTTCACGTTCTTCTCTGCGGCCTCCACAGAGCGGCGATAAGGGCGACGGCAAAGATGAACGGCGACGAAGGCGGCTGGCTCCAGCGACGGTGACGGCTCTAAGGGAGACAAAGAGCAAGGACGACGGTGGCTCCTCAGACAACGGCGCGCGCGACGGATCCAGCGGCGGTGGAAGCAGCCGAGGCGACAGCGACGCGGACTCCACGGAGGTCACGATGGCTGGGCCGCGCAGCGCTGCAGCTCGTGTGGATGAGGACGATAGTGACGGCGAAGAACCCCCAGCGGCGTCTCTGGCGACTGAACGGTGGCTGCTTGGATCACACCCTGATTTCCTCTCTCTCTCCCTGTCTGATTCCGTTTCAGTATTAGGTTTGGGAAGAAAGGGGGTGGGGCTGCGTTTAGAAGCTGGGGTTAGGGTTCCTCAATTTGGGAATTAGGGTTTCTGAGTTTGATTTGGGAATTTAGGAATTAGGGATTTTATAAAGTAATATGGATAGATATGAATAGATATTTTGATAAAATTGGAGGATAGGATAATTTTAAAATCAAATGTACTCTATTAAAAATATTTAGAAACGGTATTTATCAACATATTGCCAAGTTAAATCAATTATTTCTAATTTACATTATAAAATGAACAAATTAATTATATTTTGTAAAGTACAATTTAAATTCAAATATCAATTTTTTAGATTAAATCATACAAATCTCTATTATTTTTTTATCTCTGAAACTTTAATTTCAATTTATAAAGTAATTAATCATAATAAAAATTGTACATAAATATTAATTGACTTAAACTTAAAGTATTTATAAATATCAATCTAATCATTTCTAATAAAATAATTTCTAGGAGTTCAAATTAATAACATAATTCATTCAGAATAGGATTTATTTAAATTAAATTATACAATTATTTCTTATTTTTCATTTATCAAAATTATAATTTCAATTATAGCAAATATCTAATAAAGATTATATAAGAATTCTAATTAATTTAAACTCCAATTATGATGAAACTCCATTTAATTACCTTTAGTAAAATAATTTTCTTAAAATAAAATTATCAACAAATAAAATAAATCACAAATAACTAATTATCTAATTTTCAAAAACTAGGGTTGTTACACCGTATATGTATTTTCTATTTTTCAGATACAAGTTCTGGTGCTCAACAGTGAGCTGCGATTCATTTGAGAGATGACGAAGATCATTGGACTTCTGTTTATATATGGTTTAGAATCTCTCCGTACTTATTTTGGAAAACTTATATCTATGTATTTATTTCTTTTGGAACTTGCCTATAAAGGCCTTGATGTACGTTTTGGGAGAGATAGGAAAAATACTGTTGTCAACTAGTTTTTATTTTTGTAACCTTAGCCAACCTAAACGTCGCAGGTCGCGATTACTGGCTATTTACTTATATATATATAATGTCCTACCTTTATTCTATTTTACCTTAAGGTTTTATTTATTTCCCTTTTTTTGTTTGCGCTTTATCTTTCATTTTTATTGATACGTGAGTGTTCCTGATTTGCGATTTTATTTTACTTCTTTTTGGGATTCTTGTTTAATAATTCCTTTCAATTATATTCATATTATGAATCCACCTTGAGTCATACCACCTTATTATCATCAACTTATGACTCGAGTATAAGGACTTGAAAATTAGGGTGTTATATTATAGTATCAGAGTAGTTCGTACTCGTGAGCCTAAGGGATGGACTGCTTATGCTTTAATGTATACTCTGAGTTTGTGCCTGTGCTATTTAGGATATTTAATTGATATTTTTAGCATGAGGTCCATGAGTATACTATTGGAAATCTGAAGCACTTGACTTGAAATATTGAAACTGATCACCTTGATATCACCGTGGTCGAACCCGTATGCGGGGAGAAAATAGGGAAGACGCATCAGCGGATAACCAAGCCGTGCTCTTGGTTGCTCTGACCACTCTTGTGAATGCTATGCACGCAAATACTATGGCTACTAACTAGACCATAGAAAGAATGAACGAGAGCAGTAACGGAAAACCATCAAGCCGGGGGAGGTCCGATCACCTTGGTGACTTTTCTGAAGGTCAATCCCCCAATCTTAAAGGGTTTAACTAATCTGACGGAAGCCCATAATTGGTTCCAGGTGATAGAAAGAGAAATGCAAGCACAACATGTACTGGAAGATCAATTGGTGGAATTCGCTGCATATCAGTTTAATGGAGAAGCACAACACTGGTGGCAGAGAGCTCACAGTTTAGAGGGGAGTTTTACAGGAAATACCTCCCGAACTCTACGAGACAAGCTAAAGAATTGGAGCTACTACAACTGAAGCAAGGATTAATGACAGTGGCTGCTTACACAAGCTAGTTTGAAGAGTTATACTACTTTTCGAGGGTTTGTTAGGGTGCCCCTGAATGGTACAAGGAATGAAAATGTATGAAGTATCAAGATGATCTGAGAGTGTGAGATATTTTGCCCTAAGGGGTTAGGATTTTAAGAGGGGAGGTTACAACCAACAGCCTCAGCAAGGCCAAAACAACTTCTGGAGGAACAATAATAACAACAATCATCAAGGAAGGAGGTATGAAAAGCAACCTCAGAATGATTTGATTTGTAGAAGGTGTGAAAGTTATCACCCGAACACTGCATGTAGAACTGGATTAGGATTGTGTTACTGTTGTGGAGGAGCCGGTCACATGGTGTGGAATTGTTCCGAGAAGGCCAATCAGAATACTAGTAGAGCCCAACAACAGGGTCGTGTGTATATTGTGACGGCGGGTGAGGCTGATGGATCAGAGACTTTGGTCAGAGGTAAATGATAGATTCGTGATAAAAGAGTTAACCGCATTATACAATTGATAAGTTGTTAATTTAGGAATAAAGGTGCCAAAATTAACATTTGAAGTTGGATGTATTAGCAGAGATAGGGTGTCTTGGGATAACATTGGATAGATGGTGAGTTCTTAAGTGTTGGGGTAGATAGAGCATGAATTACGCTCGAATCTGACTAAGTTTAACATTGATTGGCATTTGATTTTAGTTGTCATAAATAGAATTAAGTGATTATCTATTATGTTAAGTTATGGTTTAGTACTTAAGGATGAATGATTGGATTCTTGGTGGATGAAAATCAGAGTGACGTAGCGGAAGATTGCTGGAGTGTTGATATAGGATAATGGCCACAAGTAGTAGTAGGGGTGATTAGAAATACTTTAGACTTTGAATACTTGAAAGGTTAGCGGATTAGTGCAAATAATGATTCTAGATATTTGAGTTGATTGTGGTTGCGAGATTAGATTGATTCTGAAGTGGATGTGGAAATGGTTATGGGTGTGTATCTGGATTTAGATTATGAGTAGGTGAAAGATATTGTGTTTATATGATAAATATTACAATGTTTGATCATGTCGGTTTTGGTTTTAGGTTGACATTGGTAATGATTGGTTTTAAATGGCGAACTTGAAAAAGTTGAGTTGAAATGTTAAGTTTGTGTTGCGATTAAATTGAGCGAGACCGCGAGGGTGGTGAATTTCGGCTTGGGGGAGTCTCCGTTAACCTTTGGTAAGGATTTGCAGAGTTTTAGAAATTTTAAGTTAAGAGTTTAATCGGGAGTTACAGGAGGTTTCAAAAACGTGAGGCAAACTTGATATTGGATTAACTATTGAGAAAGACCTAGAGAAAGCTAATAGTGAAATGAATGATTATGACATAGGCTTGAGATCGGTTTAACTTATGATGTTGTAAGTTAGAATGAGGAGTGTAGATTGGTGTTTGAATTAATACTGAAGGAAGGTAGAATGAGTGGTGCGGGAGTAGTTGAATCCAGTATTGATGAAGTAGAGTATAGAGGAATGCAAAGGATTTAAATTGATTAATGACTAACAAGGTTTGAACCCAACCCTTATGGCAAGGGAGAGTGAACTTGAGATAGATTTGGTACAAGAAACAGAGCTAATCTTGATTGCACAATAGGAGATGAATTATTGACTTAGTCACGAATTCTTGTCTAATTCTAAGAACAATAAAGATACGTAGTGGCTTGAAGACGAATTTGACGCAACTAAATTTTGAGGACAAAATTTTAAATAAGGTGGGTAGGATGTAAAATTCGGTCAAATCATAAATAAATAACTAATTAATTAAATATGGGCCGCTGGGGGTGAAAAATTTAGAATCATAATTTGGAAATTTAAATGTGATGATTGGATTAAGAGAATTTTTCCTACTGGAAATGTACTTGTCTGCGGAAAAATACGTAAGGACGCGTATTGAAAATTTAATCGGCAATACCGACTTAGACTGTCCAGTACTGTAAGTGAGAAAATAAATTATGAGCCAGAAAGATTAAGAAATTAGAATTGATGATTTGGGAAAGTAAAAGTAATTAAAATGCGAAAATACTAATCTTAAAGATTTTGACCTAAAATTGGGTCAACGAGCTAAACCGAGTGAACCAGGCCCAAGTGAGCCCAAGCTCACATATATAAGCCTTCAAATTAATGCATTTCAGCATCATTCACCCCTTTTCTTGAGTGCTCCACGATGAAGAGAAGAGAAGGAGAAAAGAGAGTTTGAAACCCTGACCACACAAACTTTTGAGTTTTATTACCCCATTTTTGCAGAACATGCCAAATTCGGAAGGCCCAATCCACCATAATGTTCTCTTTGGAGCTTCGATTGTGGCACCATTTGCAACAACACGAAGCCCATTTCTTTCTCTACAATTCTATCTAAAAATATTAGTAAGCATTTTGAGTTTTATTACCCCATTTTTGCAAAACATGCCAAATTCAGAATTTAGTTATGGGTTTCAAGAAATCTTGTGATTCTGGTTGTTTAGGGGTGACCTAATATGAGCTATTGGTGAGTTTCATCAACCATTTTCATGGTTAAGGTATGAGATCCTCAAACCCTTGTGATTTATGAAGTTTCATGAATTCTAGGTTGATGTATGTATGAAATTGTGTATATTAGAGTGTTAGATGATTTTGGTACACCTTGAAAACTTGAAATTAGCTTGTGGAGCTTTTAGGTGAGACTCGGAGTAGATATCCATAAGTAAGAGGCTTGATTTTGGCTTTCAAGAGGTACAGTTTAAGTTTCATTTAAATACAGTATAATGTAACGTGAATTCCTAGGCTAGATGCCCCTAGGATTAAGTTTGAATTGTGTATTTGGTTGGAATTTAAAATGTGTAGATGATGCGTTGTGGTAATTGATGATTTGGATGAGGATTGTGTGATTATGCATAGTTAATGTGTTGTGGAGTTTGATGATTTGGACGGTGATAATGTATTTATGAATTATGTATTGACTTGATGAATATTGGGCCAAAAGCTATGAATTTAGGTCAGAGGCCGAAAAAATATAAGAATGGTAAGTGGTGATTGAATTGTGTGATAATGTATGAGTTTGAATGAAAAAATTGGTATTGAATGTGTAAAAATTAGAATGATTGATAGGATAATGGAAATTGAGGATTTGAGGTGTGAAGTTGATGAATTTGAGTTGAAATTTGTAGATGAAGTAGGTTTGAATTTGGTTGAGTATGAATATGTAAATTGATTTGGTTTGGGGTAATTTTGTTGATGTTAAAAACTATTTTGGCTTAGAAACTTTTGGAAAAGTTGGCAAATGCTGTTTTTTGGTTAAAACTGATTTTTGACCAATTTCGGCAGGCCATAACTCGATCCTCAGAATTGGAAAATTTACAAAACTAAATTTTTATGAAAATTCAATTATCGATCTTTCCAACAGTTCAAGAATGGTTGAAAAAGAAATTTTGTGGAAAAAAATATTAAGGTTTGAAATTTGGGTTGAAAAACTTTTCTAGAGCATATCAGCTTTTTTCAAAGTATGATATACCATGCGTACATGAGCACTGTCGCGCGTACGCAAAAGTCGGTCTCTGCCAACACCCATGCGTACACGAACATGGGCTGCCTATGCGAGTTTGTTAAAATGATGCTCATGCGTACGCGAGCAAGTCCCACTACCCAAACCTTCCCCAGACGCGATGGTGATCCAAATACACGAGTTTTAAAAAATTACACTCATGCATACGTGAACATGTGCATGCGTACACGACCACCCTTGTTTTTTTGTAAAGTGAATTTTTAACCTCTCAACCATTTCTCGAGACTTCCAAACCTATATAAACCCAGATAAGAGTCTAGAGCCAGTGTAATTGAGGATAGAGGAGTTAGAAGTAAGAATTAAAGAGATGAGTTGGTGAATTGATAAGAGATGAACAAATTGTGAAGTAATGGATGATAAGTGATAATGAAATGATGAATGGTAAATGGTTGAATGATATTGAACGATGAGGATGAAAGAATTTGATTAAGATATGATGGGAGCGATTATGATGTTAAGAAGTGATGAACGATTGATTATGATTGAGCTATGAAGAGAATGATTTTAAAAATGATTTACTTGCAGTGGTGTGATTCTACTTGCCGCAATACAGTGATTCTACTTGCTTTTGAAAATGATTTACTTGCAGTGGAGTGATTTCACTTGCCACAGTAGCGTGATTCTACTTGCTTTTAAAAATGATTTACTTGCAGTGGAGTGATTCCACTTGCTGCAGTAGAGTGATTCCACTTGCCGCAGTAGAGTGATTCTACTTGTGATGGAGTGATTCCACTTGCTACAGCAGAGTGATTCTATTTGCCAGATATACCTGTCTGGGTAGATGCAATGGAGTGATTTCACTTGCTCCGAACATGTCGGGTTTGGCTCTATAATCGACAGATGATATTATCAGCCATAGGACATGCATACATCATTTGCATATTTTGATTTGTTTGGGTTTGCTTAATTGTATCGTTTGCCTAATTGTATATCGTACATGATTAAATGCTACTTGTCTTACTTTAATCTACTTGTGTGTTTTCTTGTTTGCATTGCTTGTGTTTGCATAACTAAGAGGTCCCTCATACTGGTATTGGTTGACGCTAAAGGCTATCCTTGTTGAGATAGAATGATGAAAATGGTTGAATAATAAAGGTTGATATTGAATGGGATGATTTGAGCCTCATGGGTTGATGCAGTAGAATGATTCCACTTGCTATGAGTGGAAAGTTGATATGTTGATATTATTATTAAGTCGAATTATCTGCTGGCTGATTCTAGTTTTGGATTTATTTTGTTGGAAAGTGGTGAAAGTATGAGAAATGTTGAATTAGTTTAGACTCCCTTAGGATAGTTGCCAATTTATGGATTAGATATAACTTAGGATGGATATGATGGGGTATGGAGTTTAAAATTGCTTAGCAAGTTCAGGTTGCCGTATGCAATATTTGTTTGACACTTTTACCATACTGGGAACCCATGGGTTGGGGGTTCTCATTCCCTATATATATATATATATATATATATATATATATATATATATATATATATATTTGTTTGACACTTTTACCATACTGGGAACCCATGGGTTGGGGGTTCTCATTCCCTATATATATATATATATATATTTTCTATTTTATAAATGCAGGTCATGGTGCTCAGAAGTAAGCTGCGGTTCATTTGGGTGATGGTGAAGATCATTGAACTTCAGTTTATTTCTTTTGGAACTTGCCTATAGATGCCTTGATATATATTTTGGGAGATAGGAAAATACTATTGTCAACTTATTTATTTTGTAACCCTAGTCGGTCTAAACTTCACAGGTCATCACTAGTCGGCCTAAACTATCTTTATTCTATTCTACCTTAATGTTTTATTTATTTCGTTTTCCGATCATGCATTATCTTTTCTTTTTATCGATACGTGAGTGTTTCCGATTCACGATTTTATTTTTACTCATTTTTAGGCTTCTCGTTTAGTAATTCCTTTCAATTATATGCATATTATGAATCCACCTTGAGTCGTATTACCTTATTATCATCGACTTATGACTCGAGCATAAGGACTTGAAAATTAGGGTGGTATAGCAATGGCTACTATAACAGTGGCGTGCAGCTCGCCGACAAGCTCCTTCAACGAAGTTGGTTATGGCTTTCTAGTGATGGCAGCAGCGCTGCCCTTTTCTTTCGTTGTTTGTCTTTCTCTCTTCCTCTCTAGCTCGAAAGTGGCTACAACCTCCCCTTGCTATGCCGACACTATCATCTTTTCCTTCTCTTCTCCCTTTCCACTTCTTGATCTGTGTCTGTGAACTTTCTCTGTCTTTGTTGCTCTCTCTCTCATTACTAAAAAACTACTTGTTACAGACAGATATTTTCGACAGATTTTACGAGGGAGTTTTTATTGGAAACAAAGAAAAATGAATTAGCATGAATTACATATGGAAAAGAGGATCTGGCGATAATTCTATCGGAAATATAATTTTTTGTGGAAAATAATTACTGACAAAAAATCTGTCTGTATTTAAATGAACAAAACCACTGCGTTTTATTAAATTATTACAGACAAAAAATATGTCTGCAATTTAAAATATTCGGTTGGAAATGTTAAAATAAAGGTTTGGGGATCACGTTCTCCTCTTCATTTCACATCACACTTTTGCGCCTCCACACTCATCCCCTCTAAATACTCCTTTGGCAGCGCCTCTCGACCTTACAATGCCGTCGCACCGAATCTCTATTGCATTGAACTTCCATCGCACTAAGGCTCTGTGATACCCCTTCCTGGTTCTTCTTCGTCGCACCCTTCCCATCAGCCTTGCTCGCGTCGCTCCCTTTCGAACCCTAATGCGTGCTTCTCTCTTTGATCTCACCACTAGTACTTGCTCTTTGCCGCGTGTTGCTATATTTCTCTCTTCGATCTTGCCTTAGCTGTGCAAGTAACCATAATCTCCTTTCTCTTTCGTTGCTGTTTTCTTCCATTCAATTCTATCGCTAACTCTAATTATGTTATCTTATGTTTCATTGCTAACCCTAATTCTATTTCCTATTCTATGACAAGAACTTCTAACGGTTATAGTTCTTTATTTTGTATTCTTATAAACTTGTTTGTGAAATCTAGGTTCCTAATTGCATTGACAAGCTAGCACAGGCAGGCATCACGCTATGGGTTTTAACTGGTGACAAAATGGAGACAGCAATCAACATGGGATAATATTCATAGTCATGAAGATTCGGTAAACTTTTATGTTGGTTGTCGAGGGCCTAACACAATCCTCTGCTTATGTGATAATACTACGATGTCTCTTCTTCAGGTATGCTTGTTGCACTGAATGTTTTGTCATTGGGTAATATTTTAGGTATGCACTATGATATCTCTTCTTCAGGTATGGCTAACACAATTCTTGAAGTGTTGCACTGAATGTTTGAAACTCTGATACTGGGATGCCTGCCCCAAACTTTTCAAGGTTAGTAGATCTAGATTCAAGATAAAAGATATAATACTTGATACATTCATGGGTAAGAATCTCCTAGTTTTGTCTCAAGATCACCTAAATCCTCAATTCCAAGCCAAGAGTACTAAAAAGCTACTCTAAAACTAAGAGAAGTATTTTCACAAACACTTGGAAGGCATAAAAGTAAAACATAATAAAATTGCAAGAATAATAAAATCTAAAGCTGCCAAATACAAGAAAGCAATAAGAACAATTAAAAAAGCAACAATAAACATGAAAACATGAATTGCATTAAAGAAAATAAAAATTGAACAAGATTTCATAAAAATAAAAGTAACAAAATAAAAGAAATAGCAAGTAGAACTACTAGAGAATTAAGATGCTAGAACAATAAAAAGTAGAGAAAACTAAATCAAAACAAGAATTAAAACCTAAACTAAGGGAAAAACTAAACCTAAAACCCTAAATTCTAGAGAGAAAAATGAGCTTGTCTCTCTAGAAATCTAACCTAAAACATGGCCTAAAACTATCCTAATTGCTCCCCCTTGATCCTTTTTGAATTTAGCATCAAATATTTTAGAAATGAGTTGGATTGGGCTAAAACTGGCCTTGAAATCACGACCCACGTGTTTACTTAAGTAAATCACGTGCTGCAACTCGTGCGTACACATGAGGCATGCGTACACACAACTTGGATAATTTGCAAAAGATGCGTACGCGCAGGTGGACAGATTTCCAAATCTCCATTTCGTCATGAATTCTCCACTTTCCATACTTTTCTTCACTTCTTCAAGACATCCTTGCCTTCCAATCCTTAAATCACTCAACAAACACATCAAAGTATCAAATGGAATAGAGGTGAATTAATTTTAGCAATTTTTATGCATAAAAAGCATGTTTTTAATCACTAAGCATAATTTGGATAAATTCACAAAAACATGCCATTTCAACAAATAAATGCAAGATAAGTTGATAAAATCTACTCATTTCAATACAAAATTTACCATAAAATTGTGGTTTATCATGTACGCATCCCTCATGCGTGCGCATCATCATCAAGATTTAACCAATTCATGCATACACATATTATTGTGCATACGCATCTCAAAAATTCATCCCTCTGGTGCGTGCCTGTGCACCCAGTTGTGCGTACGCACAACTGCTGAAAGTCCCTCTGGTGCATATGTATGCTGTAACACCCTAATTAGCCTAAGCCTTACCTCGTGTCGTAAAGTAAAGGTTAATCAGAGATTACGACAGTTCTAAGCTCATACATAATATATATATATATATATATATATATATATATATATATATATATATATATATATATATATATATATATATATATATATATATATATATATATAAAGAATAGTATAATCTAGAAGCCCGATAAAAGATATAGCTCAAAAATAGGATTTTAAAAGTGCAAACGTACTAATGAAGTACTGTATTAAGGTACAAGAAACAGATGTGATATACACAAGCTAATATTATCATAGAGTAGTATCATAAGGAACTAGCCGTGACTCGCAGAGTTTAAGCCGGCTAGCCATATATAGACCATACAGAAAACTGACAGTTTGAAAACAGCTTATAGAAGTTTTGTTTTCTCATATACATGCCTCTAGGCAAAACAAAATACAAAAGTGAGAGATGTATAAACAACATAAACCAAAAAGTCTCCAGAAGAATCCAAGATCCTCTGCTTTTGTCACCATCCAAAACAACTCACCGAGGTGGGTTGCGACCTACATCTGAAAAACATAACAAAAATATGGTATGAGATTCGGAGGTTCTCAGTATGGTAACAGTGCCTAGTGATGTAGGATATAAGACCCTGGAACGTCAAAGGCAATCCTAGACCCCATATCCATCACAAGATTCAAGTTTAAAGCATTCTAAAACAGATAAGCATAAGTATGCCAACATTAACTTAAATAAACCAGGTCAACTATCTTAGGAGATTTCTACTCTAACCAAACACCACTGTCCCACAGCCTTCACCCACCGATCCTCCATGCGATCCCATCGCCATCGCCTTTCGAACCTCCTCAATCCCAGTAGAAAACACAGATAATATACAATGCAAGTAAAGCATAAGTAGAAGCATATAAGGCACATAATTCACATAACAAGTAAGCATGTTATTCAATTAGGTAAGCCATTTCAAGTAAACAAAGCATACAATCAGATAGAAGATGCATATGATGAATGCCTACCCTACTGGCTGTGATATCACATTGTCGGTTCAGCTGCCAACCTGACACATTACCATGGAGACGTTGCCCTTCAGATTTTCTCATATGGGAACTCCGGAGATATAGTGCCCAGATCACTGTCCAGGTACCGGTGCCTGCACGCTCTATAGATCTGAAGGGATGCGAGTGGGATAATCTTGCCTCAGACCTCACATCTCAACGTAAGCGGGACTAACCACCGTTCTTACGCTGCTGCCGCTAGGCGGGATTAACCACCGTCGCTGCTGGGCACATAGCATCTCATAATCTCAGTAAAAACATTATTTCAACGGTTTTCAAAAAGCATTTTCAGTATACAGAGATCCATCATCTCAATCCGAGTCCTCGACTCATCTCAACCACTGTCCATTTACAATTCAGTTTCCCAACATCGACAAATCATAATTTTTCATCTCGTATATCCAATACCCTTCGTATGACATCAAACCATCCTCAGCCCGCCAGAAACCTAGGCCTCCATTTGCTAATACTCAAAACTAAGCCCAAAAATCTTAAATGGTGTTATAGAAGCTTACAACTATGTTGGGAAGGTAAAATAGTTGAAAAACAAGTAAATTTGAGAAATAGGAAGTGTGCGGCCGCACAGGCGTCTGTGCGTGCGCACGCCCAGGAAATTTCTTATATTATTTTTTATATATTATTTTTCTTTTATTTTTGTTTTCTTTTATATTTTACTTTATTTTTATTTTTTATTATTTTTATTTTTCTTTATGCTCTTTCTTCTTTACTTACCTATTTACCACATGGTGCGTTTAATTCTGTTTTGTGTTTTGTTCTGAGGAAAAATAATAGAGAGAGATCACATGGGTTACTACTCACACCCAAGTAGTGATTCATATTATTGTGGATGGAGGAACTATCCGAATTTTGGTTGGCAAAGTCAAAACCAAAGAAACTTCAGTGCTCCATGTTCCAACTATCAAGAACCACGATCTCTATATTCATACCAAGAGCCACCATCTCCCTATTCATACCAAGAACCACCACCTCTCTATCCATATCAAAAATCATCATCTTTCTATCCATATCAAGAGCCATCGCCTCCCTTTGGTACCATAAAAATAAACAGAAAAGCCATCAGCGAAGCGACAATACCAAACTTAAAGGTTTGCTTGTCCTCAAGCAAACAAGAACTGAAAATAGAAAGGAACATAAAAAGACACACGAAAAAATAAAAACAAATAGTATGATAAAAGAAGAATAATTGGGGGGTAGTAATATAAGTATATATATATGTTATATAATTGGGGGGGTTGCCTGTAATATATATATATATATATATATATATATATATATATATATATATATAATATAAGTATATATATATGTTATATAATTGGGGGGGTTGCCTGTAATATATATATATATATATATATATATATATATATATATATATATATATATATATATATGAAGGGGGTGTTGGGTTTAATGGTTAATTAATAGAGGAGGGTGGGGGAGAGGTGTTAGTTTGAATGGGGAATGAATGAGGGGATAGGTGGGGGAGATCACGGGAATAAGGGGATGAAGAAGGGTGTTGTGGGGACCAGCTTGCATTTTTTTTTCAATTCTCCCACGTTGAACTTGGAGATAGGCAAAAATTTTTCGAAGTGTTCGGTTCTTATTCTAAAATAGTTGCATGATCAAAACACACGTAAAACGAAAGAAAAATAGTAAAAACTCAATAAAAATCAAATAAATAAGAAAACCACTACTACGAAAAATAACTATGGATACGAAATTATCGGGTTGCCTCCCGATAAGCGCTTCTTTACCGTCACTAGCTTGACGGTCAACTCCTCTAAGGAGGAGGATCATAGGGGCTCAACTCTTCGCCCCTTACTTTGAACTTCTTTCCTGTGTCTCCATAAAGTAGCTTAATATGCTCCAGAGAGAGAATTTAGTTTACTGTATAAATCCACACTGGATTGCTAGTCAACACCACTTTCATTCCTGGGGAGAAACGTTCAGTGGGGATCTTTTTGTTTCTCCATCTTCTGGGTACTTTTTTCTTTTTGGGAACCTCCTCCTTGGTGGATGATGCATTCCCGACACCAAACTTAGGTTTGATGTCAGGAGGAATTTTATTGATTGTCACAAAAGGAGGTTTGAGCTGCAGATTCTACTGTGCATCATCAGGGGGTTCTTGAAGGTTTGGATCAATAAGCTTAGTCTGCATGCACCTCTCTTCTTCACATGATGAATGTATATCTTTGAAGACATGAAAGAACAGTTGCTCATTATTCACTCTAAGCACTAATTCACCTTCTTCCACATCAATTAGAGCTCTCCCAATGGCTAGGAATGGTATTCCTAGGGTTATAGAGGCATTCTCATCCGCCTCCATGTCAAGAATCACAAAATCTGCTGGGAGGAAGAACTTACCCACTTTGACCAAGACATTTTCCACTAATTTGTATGTAGGTTTTATAGATTTGTCTGCCATCTGTAATGCTATCCTTGTGGGTTGTGCCTCTTGGATTTGCAGCTTCTTCTTCACAGACAAGGGCATTAAATTGATGCTTGCTCCCAGATCACATAACGCTTTCTCAAAGGTTGTGCTCCTAATGGTGCATGGAATTTGAAAGCTCTCTGGATCTGGCATCTTCCGTGGTAAGTTATTCTGAATTATGGCATAACATTCCTTAGTCAGGACCACTGTCTCATCTCCCCTTAAAGGCTTCTTCTTTGACAACAGCTCCTTCATGAACTTGACATAGAGAGGCATTTGCTCCAAAACCTCAGCAAAAGGAATATTAATTTGCCACTTTCTGAAGACTTCCAAGAACTTTGAAAACTGCTTGTCCTTGGTCTCTTTTTGAAGTCTCTGAGGATATGGCATTTTAGGCTTGTACTCAGGAGCCTTTGGCAATGTAGGATAAGTGTTAAGAGAGTCTGGAAATGGGTTGTCCGCACGCTTTGGAGGGGTGTGCTCTACTTCTTCCTTCTTCTTCTCTGGAGCTTCTTTTTCAACTGGCTCCTCATTAACTTGTGCTTCCATACTTGCTACTTGTCCTCTTATCAAAGTGATAGCCTTGCATTCCTCTCTTGGATTCACCACTATATCACTAGGAAATGTATTTGAGGACCTCTCAGGCATTTTCTTGCTCAGTTGGCCCATTGGCACCTCCAAGTTTCTAATAGAAGCTCTGGTTTCCTGTATAAAAGTTTTCATCATCTCCCAATTAGAATCTTGTTGGG
This sequence comes from Arachis hypogaea, assembly GCF_003086295.3. Taxonomy (NCBI): domain Eukaryota; kingdom Viridiplantae; phylum Streptophyta; class Magnoliopsida; order Fabales; family Fabaceae; genus Arachis; species Arachis hypogaea. The sequence continues at coordinate 87,232,345 of NC_092039.1, forward strand.
GTTGAGAATTTGCCTGCTGAGGTGGTTGTTGTTGATGAGACTGAACTTGGCGGTTATTATGATTGTTCTGTTGAAAATCGCCTTGAGAATCATTGTTGAAATTCTGAGATCTATGAGGTTGGTCCCTCCACCCAAAATTTGGGTGATTTCTCTATCCCTGATTGTATGTCTTAGAGTATGGATCATTATTGGGGTTTCTAGGACCACTCCCCATGTAATTTACCTATTCAGAGGAAGATTGAGCATAATTATAATTTTCATTTTGTATAAAATTACCTGTCATGTCGTAAGGGAGCTCTTGAGGTGTATTCTGGGTGTTGACAGCTGAAACTTGCATTCCACTCAACTGTTGAATAATTAAATTCATCTGCTGACTCAAAATTTTATTCTGAGCAAGGATAGTATTAAGAGCTTCTACTTCCATAACATCTTTCTTCTAAGGAGCCTCAGAGTTCATAGGATTCCTGTTAGATGAGTATAAATATTGGTTGCTAGTAACTAACTCAATAAGCTCAATAGTCTCCTCCGTGTCTTCTTCATGTACAATGAATCACCCACAGAATTATCTAAGCACATCTTGGACATTTCACCAAGCCTTCATAAAATATATCTAGTTGCGTCCATTTGGAAAACATGTCTGGAGGGCATTGCCTAGTTAGTAGCTTGTATCTCTCCCAAGCTTCATAAAGAGTTTCACCATCCTTCTACCTGAAGGTTTGAACCTCCACCTTAAGCTTACTCAGCTTCTTTGGTGGGAAAAATTTAGTAAGAAACCCAGTAACAACCTTGTTCCAGGTATCCAAACTCTCCTTGGATTGTGAATCTAACCATAGCTTTGCTCTATCCCTTAGAGCAAACGGGAAGAGCATGGGTTTGTACACCTCAGGGTTCACTACATTTGTCTTCACAGTATCACAAATCTGCAGAAAATTAGAAATAAATTGATTTAGGTCTTCTTGGGGAAGACCATGATATTGGCAGTTTTGTTGCACCAGGGTGATCAATTGTGGCTTCAACTCAAAGTTGTTTGCAGCTATAGGAGGCACCACAATGCCTTTTCCATAAAGATATGTAGTAGGATCAGTATAAGAGCCAAGCACTCTCCTAGGTTGTTCATTCTCATTCGGATTTTCCATATTGGCATTAGCAGAATTATTCTGATCCATAGTGGATTCTGCAGCCTTGTAAAGTCTTTCTTGTTGGAAACGTCGCATAAAAGTCCTTTCAGGTTCAGGATGAAAGTCTAAGAGAGGTTTCTTGTCTCTGTTCCTGCGCATAAATAGACAGAAAACAAGAATAGATGGAACTTTCTACGTTAAAGTGCAAAGAATTTCCAGTGAGGTAACCTGTGTAAAGAGATAAAAGTATTGAATAAAACAAACAAACACAAAAATTCGAAAATTACTAGTAAAATTAAGACTAAAAATTTTCGAAATTATTAGGCAAATTAAATATGAAAAATTAAAATAAGACTAACTAGGGAACACCAAACTTAATTTCAGAATTAAAAAGATATAGTTGACTAAAATTTCGAAAATTTAAAACTTAAAATTTAAATGAGACTAATTAAATAAGAACATTAAAAATAATAAAAGAAGATAACGAAGGAAAAAATGAAAATGAAGTAAAATAAATAAAAAAAGAAACAAAAGAAGGTTGAAACACTCACAATGGAAGTTAAAGGAGTATATAAAAGAAATTAAACAAGACAGGGGCTGGGTGAACGAAAAACGAAAAAAATAAAGGAAAAAAATTGAAAAATAAAAATTAATGATACTAAAATAAAATTAATTAAAAGAAAAATTATCTAATCTAAGCAATCAAACAACGAATAGTTGTCAATCACAATCATTCCCCAGCAACAGTGCCAAAAATTTGGTGCGGATTTTTACAACCACAAACTAACCGGCAAGTGCACCGGGTCGTACCAAGTAGTACCTCAAGTGAATGAGGGTCGATCCCACGAAGATTGATGGACTAAGCAATGATGGTTAAGTGATTTACTTAATTAGACAGACAGAAAATGGTATTTGAGAGTTCAAGAAGCATTAAACAGGAAACTCAGAATATCAAAAGACATGCAATAAATAAGTTGGGAATAAAATATGAAAAAAACAGTTAAGGCTTCAGAGTTATCTATTTTTCGGATTGATTTTTCTTATTAAGTTATTTTAATCATGCAAGATTTAATTCCTAGCAAACTGTATATGACTAAACCCTAATTCCTTAGACCTTTTTAGTCTCCTCTAAAATTCATCAACCGCTAATTCCTCGGTCAATTAATTCCAATTAGAGGGTGAAGTTTAATTCTAATTATTATGCCACAAAAATTCTAATTATCCAAAAATAAGAGGATTATATATCACGTATCCCGTTAGATCCAGATAATTAGTATTTAAGAGAATATGTTTTCAAGCTGTTGTTCAAGTAAAGAGCTTTTCCAAGTTATATAAGAACTCAATTAGAAAGAGGGTCATACTTCCGTTCCACCCAATTTCATAAAATAAAGAACGAAAATAATTCTTGAAACATAAATCAGTACATGAATTAAAATAGAAAAAAACAAGCAACAGAATCAATCCATACAATAGACAGAGCTCCTAACCTTAACAGTGGAGGTTTAGTTGCTCATGGAAAAGAGTGAAAACTAGGATTTTGGTAAACTATGAATTTTTGGGATGGGATGGAATAATCCCCAGAAGAAAAGTTTCTTCTTTTTATATCTAATCCTAATTAATTTAAAATTTATTTTCTAAAATTAAAATAATATCTTTTCCTATTTTAAAATAAAATTTAAATTTAAATAAGAATTAATTAACTATGGCGCCAAAAACTTGGTAGCGCTCTCAAACGTGAATCACACTTAGTCACAACTCCGCACAACTAACCAGCAAGTGCACTGGGTCATCCAAGTAATACCTTACGTGAGTAAGGTCGATCCCACGGAGATTGTTGGTATGAAGCAAGCTATGGTCATCTTGTAAATCTCAGTTAGGCGGATAGTAAATGTTATGGAGTTTTCAAATAATAAATAAAACAGAAAATAAAGATAGAGTTACTCATGTAATTCAATGGTGAGAATTTCAGATAAGTGTGTGGAGGTGCTTGTCCCTATTGGATCTCTGCTTTCTTACTGTCTTCCTTCAATCCTTCTTATTCCTTTCCATGGCAAGCTGTATGTAGGGCATCACCGTTGTCAATGGCTACATCCCATCCTTTCAGTGAAAAAGGTCCAAATGCTTTGTCACGGCACGGCTAATCATCTGTCCGTTCTCAATCATGTTGGAATAGAATCCCTTGATTCTTTTGCGTTTGTCATCACGCCCAACAATCGCGAGTTTGAAGCTCGTCACAGTCATTCAATCCCTGAATCCTACTCGGAATACCACAGACAAGGTTTAGACTTTCCGGATTCTCATGAATGCCGCCATCAATCTAGCTTACACCACGAAGATTCTGATTAAGGAATCCAAGAGATATGCGCCCGGTCTAAGGTAGAACGGAAGTGGTTGTCAGTCACGCGTTCATAGGTGAGAATGATGATGAGTGTCATGGATCATCACATTCATCATGTTGAAGTGCAACGAATATCTTAGAATAAGAACAAGCGGAATTGAATAGAAAATAGTAGTAATTGCATTGAAACTTGAGGTACAGCAGAGCTCCACACCTTTAATCTATGGTATGTAGAAACTCCACCGTTAAAAATACATAAGTGATGAAGGTCCAGGCATGGCCAAATGGCCAGCCCCTAAACATGATCAAAAGATCAAAAAATACAATCAAAGACCAAATGGTCAAAAGACCTTACAATCAAAGACACTGAATACACTAGTAAAAAGTCCTATTTATACTAGACTAGCTACTAAGGTTTACAGAAGTAAGTAATTGATGCAGAAATCCACTTCCAGGGCCCACTTGGTGTGTGCTTCAGCTGAGCTTGAGCTTTACACGTGCAGAGACTTCTTTTTGAGTTGAACGCCAAGTTGTAACGTGTTTTTGGTTCGTGACGTGTTTCTGGCGTTTGACTCTAGAATGAAGCATGGAACTGGCGCTGAGCGCCAGTTTACGTCATCTAATCTCAAATAAAGTATGGACTATTATATATTTATGGAAAGCTCTGGATGTCTACTTTCCAACACCGTTGAGAGCGCGCCATTTGGAGTTCTGTAGCTCCAGAAAATCCATTTCGCATGTAGGGAGGTCAGAATCCAACAGCATCAGCAGTCTTTTGTCAGCCTTTTATCAGAGTTTTGCTCAGGTCCCTCAATTTCAGCCAGAAATCACCTGAAATCATAGAAAAACACAGAAACTCATAGTAAAGTCTAGAAATGTGAATTTAGCATAAAAACTAATGAAAACATCCCTAAAAGTAGCTAGATCCTACTAAAAACTACCTAAAAACAATGTCAAAAAGCGTATAAATTATCCGCTCATCACAACACCAAACTTAAATTGTTGTTTGTCCCCAAGCAACTGAAAATAAATTAGGATAAAAAGAAGAGAATATACTATAAATCCCAAAATATCAATGAATATTAATTCTAATTAGATGAGCGGGACTTGTAGCTTTTTGCTTCTGAACAGTTTTGGCATCTCACTTTCTCCTTTGAAGTTTAGAATGATTGACATCTATAGGAACTTAGAATTTCAGATAGTGTTATTGATTCTCCTAGTTAAGTTTGTTGATTCTTGAACACAGCTACTTTTATGAGTCTTGGCCGTGGTCCTAAGCACTTTGTTTTCCAGTATTACCACCGGATACATAAATGCCACAGACACATGACTGGGTGAAACTTTTCAGATTGTGACTCAGCTTTGCTAAAGTCCCCAGTTAGAGGTGTCCAGAGCTCTTAAGCACACTCTTTTTGCTTTGGATCACGACTTTAACCACTCAGTGTCAAGCTTTTCACTTGGACCTGCATGCCTGATAAACCCCATTTTTAGGGTTTATCTTGTATTGAATTTAGAGTATTTTGATGACCTTTTCTCACATTTAACCTATGAATTAGCATGGTTTTGTTATCTCTCCCGTATTTGTGCTTAAGTGTAAAAACATGCTTTTTAAGCCTTTAATTTGATAATTTTAATTCATCCTTGATTCCATGAGATGCCTTGATGTGTTTGCTAGTAATCTCAGGTTGAAATAGGCTAGACATGGATCAAAGGAGCAAGGAAGAAGCAAGTGGAGAGAAGCATAAAAGCCAAAGAATTGATCTCGACCATGCACGCGCACGCGCACAAGGCGCCCGCGGGCACATTGCAAAATCGGCCATGGACGCGCACGCGTGCCGTGTGCGCACGCGTCGATGACCGCACATGACTTCATTAAAGCAACACGTGCCTGGCGATTTGGAAGGGTTTCTGAACCCATTTTGGCGCCAATTGCTGATAGAAGGGAATAAAAGGATCAAGGATTGAGGGGAAGGAGGATCATCATTCTAGCATATAGCATAATTAGGATTAGTTTAGAGCTAGTTTAGAGAGAGAAGCTCTCTCTTCTCTCTAAAATTAGGATTAGGTTTAGGTTAATCTCTCTTCTTAGATCTAGGTTTAATTCATGCTTCAATTCACTTTTCCTTCATCAAGTCTTAATCTTCTCCTCTTCCTCTTTCTAGTTATATGCTTTAATAATTGTAATCCTTCATTTTGTTTTGGATAGATTGTTGTTCCTTTGTCTTCTTTCAATAATGCAATTTGAGGTAATTCATGATAATTGTGGTTTCCTTGATTGTTGTTGTTAATTCTTTACATTTGATTGTTGTTAGATTTTATTCTTGTTGATTTACTATGCTTTCCTTTTATGCCTTCCAAGTGTTTGATGAAATGCTTGGTTGGATTTTAGAGTAAAATTTTATGTTCTCGGCTTGGAAAGGTAACTTAGGAACTCTTGAGTTACTAATGTCCAAGTAATTGATGATTGGGATCCATTGACTCTAGTTCTCACTAATTGAATTAGTGGAAAGTTAGGACTTATGGACTAGGATTGATATAGCTCATTTGACTTTCCTTTACTACTAGTTAGAGGATGATATAATGAGATTAATCCTTGCCAATTCTCATATTGTGGTTAGTGATTAGGATAGAGATCCTTGACCACCAACCCTTGCCAAGATCTTTTTAGGCCCTAGTTTACTTTCTTGTCATTTATCTTTCATGCTTCTTATCAAAACCCCAAAACAACTCACAACCAATAACAAGACACTTTATTGTAATTCCTAGGGAGAACGACTCGAGGTTTGAATACTTCGGTTTATAAATTTTAGGGGTTTGTACTAGTGACAAACAACTTTTTGTATGAAAGGATTATTGATTGGTTTAGAAACTATACTTGCAACGACAATTCATTTGTGAATTCTAAACCGTCAAAAATCCAATCATCAATGCCACAAGCACATGGTTAGGGACAACTTGATTTAGCCGCTTAGGCCTGGATTTTATTTCCTTGGGCCCTCCTATCCATTGATGCTCAAAGCCTTGGATCCTTTTTACCCTTGCCTTTTGGTTTTAAGGGCTATTGGCTTTTTCTGCTTGCTTTTTCTTTTTCTTTCTATATTTTTTTTCACAAGCTTTTGCTTTTTCACTGTTTTTTCTTTCTTCAAGAATCAATTTCATGATTTTTCAGATTATCAATAGCATTTTTGTTTGTTCATCATTCTTTCAAGAGCCAACAATTTTAACATTCATAAACAACAAGATCAAAATTAGGCACTATTCAAGCATTCATTCAGAAGACAAAAAGTATTCTCACCACATCAATATAATTAAACTAAATTCAAGGGTAATTTCGAAATTCGTGTACTTCTTGTTCTTTTGAATTAGAAACATTTTCCATTTAAGAGAGGTGAAGGATTCATGGAATTATTTATAGCCTTAAGACATAGTTACTAAATACTAATGATCATGTAACAGAGACACAAATATAGATGACATAATAAGCATAAAAACTGAAAAACAGAAAAATTAGAACAAGGAATGAATCCACCTTAGTGATGGTGGCGCTTTTTTCTTGAAGAACCAATGATGTCCTTGAGTTCTTCTATGTCTCTTCCTTGCCTTTGTTGCTCCTCCCTCATTGCTCTTTGATCTTCTCTAATTTCATGGAGAATGATGGAGTGCTCTTGATGTTCCACCCTTAATTGATCCATATTGTAACTCAAATCTTCAAGAGAAGTGTTGAGTTATTCCCAATAGTTGTTGGGAGGAAAGTGCATCCCTTGAGGCATCTCTGGAATTTCTTGGTGATGAGCTTCCTCATGCGTCTCTTGGGTTCCATGAGTGGGCTCTCTTGATTGCTCCATCCTTTTCTTAGTGATGGGCTTGTCCTCCTCAATGGGGATGTCTCCTTCTATGATGACTCCAGCTGAGTAACATAGATAGCAAATAAGATGAGGAAAAGCTAGCCTTGCCAAGGTAGAGGGCTTTTTGGCTATTTTGTAGAATTCAAGGGAGATGACTTCATGAACTTCTACTTCCTCTCCATTCATGATGTTATGAATCATGATGGCCCAATCCACAGTAACTTCAGATCAGTTGCTAGTGGGGATGATGGAGCGTTGGATAAACTCCAACCATCCTCTAGCCACAAGCTTGAGGTCCAGTCTTCTTAATTGAACCGGCTTGCCTTTGGAGTCTCTTTTCCATTGGGCTCCTTCAACACATATGTACCTAAGGACTTGGTCCAACCTTTGATCAAAGTTGACCCTTCTTGTGTAGGGGTGTGCATCTCCTTGCATCATGGGCAAGTTGAATACCAACCTCACATTTTTCGGACTAAAATCTAAGTATTTTCCCCGAACCATTGTAAGATAGTTCTTTGGATTCGGGTTCATACTTTGATCATGGTTCCTAGTGATCCATGCATTGCAATAGAACTCTTGAACCATCAAAATTCTGACTTGTTGAATGGGGTTGGTTAGAACTTCCCAACTTCTTCTTTGAATCTCATGTCGGATCTCCGGAAACTCATTTTTCTTGAGCTTGAAAGGGACCTCAGGGATTACCTTCTTCTTAGCCACAACACCATAGAAGTGGTCTTGATGGGCTTTGGAGATGAATCTCTCCATCTCCCATGACTCAGAGGTGGAAGCTTTTGTCTTCCCTTTCCCTTTTCTAGAGGTTTCTCCGGCCTTAGGTGCCATCAATGGTAATGGAAAAACATAAAGCTTATGCTTTTACCACACCAAACTTAGAATATTGCTCGCCCTCGAGCAAGAGAAGAAAGAAAGGAAAAGAAGAAGAGAAAATATGGAGGAGAATGGAGAAAGGTGTATTCGTCCAAGGTATAGGAGAGGGATTTGTGTTATGTGAAAATTAAGGAGAATAGAGGGGTTTATATAGTGAGGGGAGAGGGAGTAGGTTTGCCTATTTAGGGTGGGTTTGTGTGGGAAAGAAATTTTGAATTTTGAAGGTAGGTGGGGTTTATGGGAAAGAGTGGATGGATGTGAGTGGTGAAGGGGGTAATTGGGAAGAGAGATTGAGGTGATTGGTGAAGGGTTTTGGGGAAGAGTGTTTATTGGAAAGAGAGGATGAATGTTGAGAAGAGGGGAGAATATGGTAGGTGGGAATCCTGTGGGGTCCACAGATCCTGAGATGATCCTGTGGGGTCCACAGATCCTGAGGTGTCAAGGATTTACATCCCTGCACCAATTAGGCATGTAAAATGCCTTTGCATGCAATTCTGGCATTTAAACGCCGAGGTGATGCATGTTCTGGGCGTTCAATGCCCAACTGCAGCATGTTTCTGGCGTTGAACGCCAGTTCCATGCTTGTTTCTGGCGTTCAGCGCCAGCTCTCCTCAGGGTATATTCCTGGCGTTTAAACGCCAGGATGCTGCTTGTTTCTGGCGTTCAATGCCAGATCCATGCTCTGTTCTGGCGTTGAACGCCAGCCAGATGCTCTGTACTGGCGTTTAAATGCCAGTAAGTCCTTCCTCCAGGGTGTGATTTTTCTTCTGCTATTTTTGATTCTGTTTTTAATTTTAATATTTTTTTTCGTGACTCCACATGATCATGAACCTAATAAAACATAAAAGAACAATGAAAATAAAATAAAATTAGATAAATAAAAATTGGGTTGCCTCCCAATAAGTGCTTTTTTAATGTCAATAGCTTGACAGTGGGCTCTCATGGAGCCTCATAGGTGATCAGGTCAATGTTGTAGACTCACAACACCAAACTTAGAGTTTGGATGTGGGCATTCAACACCAAACTTAGGGTTTTGCTGTGGGGGCTTCGTTTGACTCTGTACTGAGAGATGCTTTTCATGCTTCCTCTCCATTGTTAAAGAAGAAGATCATTGAACCTTAAACACAAGGTAGTCCCCATTCAATTGAAGGACTAATTCTCCTCTGTTAACATCTATCACAGCTCTCGCTGTGGCTAGGAAAGGTCTTCCAAGGATGATGCATTCATCTTTCTCCTTCCTAGTGTCTAAGATTATGAAATCAGCAGGGATGTAAAGACCTTCAACCTTTACCAACACGTCCTCTACCAATCCATAAGCTTGTCTTACTGACTTGTCTGCCATTTGTAATGAGAATATGGCAGGCTGTATCTCAATGATCCCCAGTTTCTCCATTATAGAGAGTGGCATAAGATTTATGCCTGACCCTAGGTCACATAGAGCCTTGTCAAAGGTCATGGTGCCTATGGTACAAGGTATTAAGAATTTACCAGGATCTTATCTATTTTGAGGTAAAATTTGCTGAACCCATGTATCTAGTTCACTAATGAGCAAGGGAGGTTCACCTTCCCAAGTCTCATTACCAAACAACTTGGCATTCAGCTTCATGATGGCTCCTAGATATTAAGCAACTTGCTCTCCAATTACATCTTCATCCTCTTCAGAGGAAGAATAGTCTTCAGAGCTCATGAATGGCAGAAGGTGGTTTAATGGGATCTCTATGGTCTCTATATGAGCCTCAGATTCCTTTAGGTCCTCAAAAGGGAACTCCTTCTTGCTTGAGAGACGTCCCATGAGGTCTTCCTCATTGGGATTCATGTCCTCTCCTTCCTCTCTAGGTTCGGCCATATTGATTATATCAATGGCCTTGCACTCTCTTTTTGGATTTTCTTCAGTATTGCTTGGGAGAGTACTAGGAGGAGTTTTAGTGATTTTCTTACTCAATTGGCCCACTTGTGCCTCCAGATTTCTAATGGAGAACCTTGTTTCACTTATGAAACTTAAAGTGGCCTTAGACAGATCAGAGACTAAATTTGCTAAGTTAGAGGTACTCTGTTCATAATTCTCTGTCTGTTGCTGAGAAGATGATGGATAAGGCTTGATATTGCTGAGCCTATTTATTCCACCATTATTAAAGCCTTGTTGAGGCTTTTGTTGATCCTTGATGAGCGGATATTTTATACGCTTTTTGGGGGTAATTTCATGTAGATTTTAGTATGTTTTAATTAGTTTTTAGTAGAATATTATTAGTTATTAGGCAAAAATCATATTTCTGGACTTTACTATGAGTTTGTGTGTTTTTCTGTGATTTCAGGTATTTTCTGACTGAAATTGATGGAGTTGAGCAAAAATCTGAGTTAGGCTGAAAAAGGACTGCTGATGCTGTTGGATCCTGACCTCCCTGCACTCGGAATAGATTTTTTGGAGCTACAGGAGTCTAATTGGTGCGTTCTCAACGGCGTTGGAAAGTAGACATCCAGGGCTTTCCAGCAATATATAATAGTCCATACTTTGCGCGAAGATAGATGACGTAACTTGGCGTTGAACGCCAAGTACATGCTGCTGTCTGGAGTTAAACGCTAGAAAAACGTCATGATCCGGAGTTGAACGCCCAAAACACGTTATAACTTGGAGTTCAACTCCAAGAAAGGCCTCAACTCGTGGATAGCTTTAGTCTCAGCCCCAGCACACACCAAGTGGGCCCCAGGAGTGAATTTCTGCACCAATTATCTTAATTTACTCATATTCTGTAAACCTAGGTTACTAGTTTACTATTTAAACAACTTTTAGAGATTTATCTTGTATCCCATGATATTTTCAGATCTGAATTACATACTTTTTGACGGCATGAGTCTCTAAACTCCATTGTTGGGGGCGAGGAGCTCTGCAGCGTCCCGATGAATTAATGCAATTGTTTCTATTTCACTCAAACGTGTGTGTTCCTATCTAAGATGTTCATTCGCGCTTAATTGTGAAGGAGGTGATGAGCCGTGACACTCATCACCTTCCTCAACTCATGAATGTGTGCCTGACAAACACCTCCGTTCTACATAAGACTGAATGAGCGTCTCTTAGATTCCTTAATCAGAATCTTCGTAGTATAAGCTAGAATTGATGGCGGCCACTCTTGAGGATCCGAAAAGTCTAAACCTTGTCTGTGGTATTCCAAGTAGGATCCAAGGACTGAATGGCTGTGACAAGCTTCAAACTCGCGACTGCTGGGCGTGATGACAAACGCAAAAGGTTCAATGGATCCTATTCCAACATGATCGAGAACCGACAGCTGATTAGCCGTGCTGTGACAGAGCATCTGGAACGTTCTCACTGAGAGGATGGGAAGTAGCCACTGACAATGGTGACACCCTACATACAGCTTGCCGTAGTCGGGCTTTACAAACAATTGAGTTGAATATTACATTGCAGAAATTCAGAGGACAAAGCATCTCCAAAACCCCAACATATTCCCCATTACTGCAAAACAAGTAACGATTTTATCCTCTTTTATTTTTTTTATCTAATAACTCCCATTGATAATTTTGATTGACATCCTGACTAAGAATAATAAAATAAACATAGCTTGCTTCAAACCAATAATCTCCGTGGGATCGACCCTTACTCACGTAAGGTATTACTTGGACGACCCAGTGCACTTGCTGGATTGTTGTGCGGATTGCAAAAAGTGTGATTGCAATTTCGTGCACCAAGTTTTTGGCGCCGTTGCCGGGGATTATTCGAGTTTGAACAACTAAAGGTTTATTTTATTTCTTAGATTAGGAATAATTTATTTTTATTGTTATAGTGTCATTAAATCCTGATAGGATAGTTTCTTTTCAAAAATATTATTTTTCTTAATCAATTGCTAATTTTCATGAGTTTAGTGTCTTGTTCTAAGTTTGGTGTTAATTGCATATTTTATATTTTTCTTTAAATTTTCGAACTTGTGTTTTTTGTTCTTCATTGATCTTCAAGTTGTTCTTGTTTATTTTTCTTGTTTGATCTTGAGTTTTTCTTGTTTTGTGTCTTTTCTTGTTTTTCTTGTGCTTTTTCAAAATATTAACTTTCAAAAATTATACTTTTATCCATAAATATAATACATCTTTAAAATCAACACTGAAGTTACTGCCCAATTGGCTGGAGCGTTAGTAGTTGTTCTTCATAATTGGGTATTGTTCCGAGGGTTACCTGAAACGTGTAGCTCGGTCGTCTGGAGAGGCCCGAGGTGGGGGTTCAGGGACCCGAGCTTGATATGCAGAGTGGTTGGTGGTTGTACCTGCAATGACACTCCGATGCTTAAGTTAGCATGGGTCCAAGCAGATATGTGTAGAATGTGGAATGAATGCCATACCTGGGTGCTCCAGTGTATTTATAGTAGTTGGCCGTGATCTTTCCTGGATAAGATATTCTTATCTTATCTTATCTTTGGGAGTTTTATCTCTATCTTTGTGGAACCGCCTTTTCTAGGCCTTTTCGGCCTTTAGGTTTTGGGCTGCGTTCCTTTTGATGGGCCTTCCTTGCTTTATTGTCCGAGGTCCGACCTTTAGGCGTGAGCCTTAGGACGAGGTCGGACCTTTTATGAATTTGCCGAGTTGGAGGAGCCCGGTCAGGGTATGAACAGTGCCCCTGCCCGAGTTCGTCCTTTTTGGGAGGTCGAGCTCGGGCATAGTAGTTTTTCAAAATTCAAAAATGGCCGTTCCTGCATTTATTGCATTTTACCGTTTTTCCTCGATTTCCGTTCGGGCCCTGTGAAGGCTTTATTTATTTGCCCCTTTCCTCCTTTTCTGCGTTTTGTTTTTTTTTATCCTTTTTCGAGCACTGCTTCTTCTTTCTCTTTGCTCTGCTTCCCCGAATCTCTCTGTGTGTCTTTCTGGGGTTTCCTCTGTGCCGTCGTTTCGTTCTCCTTGCTTCGGAGCTCGTCGTCTTCGTTTCTTTCTTCCAGGTTTGTTCCCATGTTTCTCTTTTCTTGTGCACATATGCTTCTATTCTTTGTGTGGCTCTTGTTTGTTTCTTTTTCTTTATGCCTGGGTTGCCCCGAAAAGAGGCGCCGCCATTGCTTGTTGTTTGTATATATGGGGGGGGCTCTTTTTTGTTCTCTGGTATTTTTTGTTCCGGGTTGCCGCATTTTCTTCGTGGGGTTTTTGTTTCTTGCTTTGCTGAATGGGTTTTCGTTGTCTTCTTTATGTGATTTTTGCTTGCTGTTGTATTCTTCTTTGTAGGTAAGAATTTTATGTCTCGAAAGGTTCTTCAAGCGATGTCGACTAAGATTCCATGTGGTCTTGGTTGGGTAGACCCTCTTCCTCTAAGAGTCCCTTCTGTGGTAGATTCTGAGTATTTAGCTAGGTTCCGTAGGCACTGTAGCATATGTGAAAATAGAGAGTCTGAGAGGGATTATGAACTAGTAGCCCCGGATTCCGAGGAGAGAGTGTGCTTCCCGCCCTTAGATAGTTCCGAGAAGCTCTTCTTTTATGCTTATGATTGTTTTTTCTCTAAGCTGAGTGTCCGACTTCCCTTTACCGATCTGGAGTCCGAGGTGTTATGGTCTTGTAACCTTGCCCCTACGCAGCTCCATCCAAATTCTTGGGCGTTTTTAAAGCTGTTTCAACTTTTGTGTCAGTTTTTGGGCGTCTCTCCCTCTATTTCTCTTTTTTCCTATTTGTTTGTGTTGACGAAGCCGGGGTCGGGTGGAGGGAAGGTATCTTGGGTCTCTTTTAGGGCTAATCAGGGAAGGAAGTTTTGTACCCTGTATGATGAGTCTTTTCATGATTTTAAGAACTTTTATTTCAAGGTCCGGGCTACTGGAGACGTCCGACCTTTCTTTCTAGATGAGAGTGGGGAGCCTTCTTTTCCTCTTTGTTGGCAGGAGAATGTAGTGTCTACTAAGTATACCCTTGAGAGTCTAGATGAGGTGGAGCAGGCTTTTGTGGGTGTGGTAAGCAGTTTATGGGGTCGGGCACCTCACTTGGACACGAAGAAAATGTTGGGAGATCCAAGCCTTCTCCGTTCCGAGTTAGGTAGTTCCCGACCTCTCCGAGATTCATCTTTTTTAGTATTTTGGTTTTGCTTGTTTTGGTGGAATTTCTGTTTGTGGTAATCCTTTTTCTTTTATTTCTGCAGAGATGTCTTCTCAGGCGGATTCCATGAAGTACCTTCGTCGGACGAAGAAGTCTATGGCTGCTCGAAATATCGAGGCTGGGGAGGCTTCTGCCCGATCTTCTCCGAAGAAGACTACTGTGGGTGTTACTACTCGGTCGAAGACTATTCCGACTCCCCAGTTCCGAGCTATAAATCAAGATCCTCCGACCTCTGGACCCGGTCACTCTTCCCCGCCTTCGTCCTCGGGTCCTCCTCCCAAGAAACAGAAGTCCTCCCAAGAGCTTGCGGGCTTTAATGACAAGGATTTTGATGCTCTTGGTTGGATTGAATAGCATATTCTCCCTCAGACCTTTATTTCTACTGATGATGTGTCTATGGAGCACCATTTTCAGTATATGGCGCGGAGTTGTGTCCGGATGGCTAGTCTTCATGCCGCTATTGCCCGGGAGTTCAAGAAATCCCCCATTGGTGCGACCAGCTCCCGACTTGAGAAGGCTCAGTCTGAGTTCGAGAGGATTAGTGAACTGAAGGCTGCTAGGATTGCTGAGCTGGAGGCATCTTTGGAGAAGGAGAAAGCTAAGGCTACTGCGGCTGTGGCGGCTGCGAATGCATCTGAGGAGATGGCGAAGGCGGCTACAGAGAATTATACTCGGACATATGCTGAGCTTGTGGAGACAAAAGAGAGATTGTAATCCGCTCAGGATGATTTTTACGAGCTAGAAGGTCATGTGGCTAAGGGTATGGATGCTATGTTTGAAAATTTGAAGGCTCAGGTCCGGGTTCTTGCTCCTGACCTGGATCTGAGCTTATTCAGTACGGATAACGTTGTTGTGGAGGGAAAGATTGTTCCTGCTCCCAACGAGGATGAGGTTCCGGTGTCCGACCCCAAAGTTCTGGTTGCGAACCCGACTTCACCTTTGGCCGGGGATGGATCTGGTGTGGAGGTTTTAAACCGAGATGACGGTGCCGTCGATGCTGTCCCGATTTCTATGTTTCCTCCGCAGCCTCCTGTTGATGTGGAGTCCGGAAAGGATGTTGATTCTCTGTAATCCTTTTATCTTTGGTTTTTTGCCCGGCCTGTGGGCTCTTTTGTTTTTGAATGGTTTTTGTGAATGCTTTGGACACCTTTTTGCTATTAGCTACTTGTAGTAACTTTTTAGCTTATTATGCGGTGTTTTGTTCGCGTTTTGACTTTTTGTTCTGCTTTTATGCTTTTTAGTTGTTTTTGGATAACAACCTTTTAGCTAGCGCTTGAAACTTTTGTTTTACCCTTTTTCTTTGATTTCGTTTTTTCGCTTGTACTTTTTAGTTGTATAGCAACTTTTTAGTAAGCGTTTTCGAAATCTTTGTTTTTGCCGTTTTAAGGCTTCCTTCTCGGGTCCGGGCTTTTTCTCGGACCTCAGGAGGGGGCGGTCGAGTACTTCCCTTTGTTGGGCCCGACCTTGTCGTTGGTCGGCCTTTTAAGTTATTTTTGTAATCTCTTTTTATTTGGCTTTTTGAGCCTTTTCAGAGTTGCTTTATAACTTCTCACATTAATTTGAACCTCGTCGCTTTATCTTTGCCGACCTTGTGTGGTCTCTTGGCAATGATTTTTTGCGTTTTGTCGAGCATAAATTAATGCGCCTTGGCGGGGTACTTTTCAGGATTTGTTTCATCACGAGGAAGAAGAAAAGAAAATAGAAAAATTTGATTAGTATTAAAAAAGAAAGAATATTTACAGAGTGTTTACCCTTGACTAGGTCGGGTGCCTTACTTTGACCGGGTGTCTCATTAAAAAACCCTTGTAGGGAAAAAGAGTACACCTCGGGTTAAATTTTTCTAGCTGTAGTACCGTCTTAGATTACAGGCGTGCCAGGCCCTGGGCAGCTCATTGCCTTCTAGGTCGGATACTTTGTAATAGCCTGTTCCTAAGACTTCTGTTACCTTGTAGGGTCCTTTCCAATTTGCAGCTAGCTTTCCTTCTCCCGATTTTTGTGTTCCGATGTCATTTCGAATTAGAATCAGGTCGTGAATGGAGAAGCTTCGCTTTATTACTTTCTGATTGTATCTGAGGGCCGTTCGCCGTTTTAAGGCTTCTTCTCGGATCCGGGCTCTTTCTCGGACCTCGGGGAGGAGGTCGAGTTCTTCCTTTTGTGCCTGCGGGTTACCTTCTTCGTTGTAGAAGATGACTCTGGGTGACCCTTCATCTATTTCGATAGGAATCATTGCCTCCATCCCGTAAGTTAGTCGGAATGGCGATTCTCCCGTTGTAGAGTGTGGGGTTGTCCGATATGCCCATAGTACCTGGGGGAGCTCCTCGGCCCATGCCCCTTTGGCCTCTTGGAGTCTTCGTTTTAACCCGGCCAAGATGACTTTATTTGCGGCCTCTGCTTGTCCATTGGCTTGTGGGTGCTCGACTGAGGTGAATTGCTGTTTGATTTTTAGTTCGGCCACCAAGTTCTGAAAACTTGTGTCCGTGAACTGTGTTCCATTGTCTGTTGTGATGGAGTAGGGGACTCCGAACCTTGTGACAATGTTTTTGTATAGGAATTTGCGGCTTTTCTGATCCGTAATGGTGGCTAAGGGTTCAGCTTCGATCCACTTTGTGAAGTAGTCGACCCCCACTATGAGGTATTTGACTTGCCCCGGTCCTTGGGGGAACGGGCCGAGTAGGTCAAGTCCCCATTTTGCGAAGGGCCATGGTGCGGTGATGCTGATAAGGTCTTCGGGTGGTGCCTTGTGGAAATTGGCGTGTTTTTGGCAGGGGGGCATATTTTCACAAATTCCGTTGCGTCTTTCTGCAAGGTCGGCCAGTAGAACCCGGCTCGGACTACTTTTTTGGATAATGCCCGAGCTCCGAGATGGTTCCCACACATGCCTCCGTGGACTTCTTCGAGGACGTTCTTTGTTTCTGAGGTCGGGACGCACCTAAGGAGGGGGTTTGAGAATCCTCTTCTGTATAGTACGTCGTGAATTAGTGTATAATTCTGGGCGTCTTTCGTGAGTCTTTTAGCTTCCTTTCTTTCGGCGGGAAGAGTTCCCGACTTCAGGTAGTTGAGTATGGGGGTCATCCATCCTTGCTGTTGGTTGGATATATTTAGCGTTTCTTCCTCTCTTAGCACGGAGGGGGATTGTAAGGTTTCCTGGAGGAGACTTCTGTTGTTGCCTCCGGGCTTGGTGCTGGCGAGCTTTGAGAGGGCGTCTGCCCGGGCGTTTTGTTCCCGAGGTATGTGCTGAATCTGTATCTCTGAAAAGTGGCGTAGTTGTGCCTGTGTTTGGTCCAGGTATTTTTTCATGGTGGGGTCTTTGGCCTGGTAGCTTCCATTTACTTGTGATGTGACGACCTGGGAGTCGCTGAAGATCGTGATTTTCTGGGCTCCGACCTCTTCGGCTAGCTTTAGACCTGCTAGCAGGGCCTCGTATTCGGCTTGGTTGTTCGAAGCCTGGAACTCGAATTTTAGGGATAGTTCTATCCGCGTTCCTTGGTCGCTTTCGAGTATAACCCCGGCTCCGCTTCCAGTTTTGTTTGAGGACCCGTCGACATACAGGTTCCATGAGAGTGGGGTTCCAGGGGTCTCAGTGTATTCTGCGATAAAGTCGGCTAGATACTGAGATTTTATGGCAGTCCGGGTTTCATAGTGGAGGTCGAACTCGGACAGTTCCACTGCCCATTGCAGTATTCGTCCTGCCAGGTCTGTTTTTTGGAGGATGTGTCTCATGGGTTGGTTTGTCCGGACTTTGATGGTGTGGGCTTGAAAGTAGGGACGGAGCCTCCGAGCTGTGAACACTAGGGCGTAGGCGAATTTTTCTATCTTCTGATAGTTTAATTCGGCCCCTTGTAGTGCCTTGCTTACAAAGTATATGGGGTGTTGTCCTTGGTCATTTTCTCGTATTAATGCTGAAGCGACTGCTCGATGTCCAACTGAGAGGTATAGTACGAGCTCTTCTCCTTTTAAAGGTCGGGTTAGGATTGGTGGCTGCCCGAGGAATTCCTTGAATTCTTGAAAGGCTTTTTCGCACTCCGGGGTCCATGAGAAGGGTTTCCCTTTCTTTAGGAGTGAGTAGAGAGGTAGTGACTTTATTGCTGATCCTGCCAAGAATCTTGATAGGGCGGCTAGCCTTCCATTCAGTTGTTGTACTTCTTTGACACACGTCGGGCTCTTCATATTGAGTATCGCTTGGCATTTGTCCGGGTTTGCTTCGATGCCCCTTTGAGTCAGCATGAAGCCTAAGAACTTTCCGGCCTCTGAGGCGAAGGTGCACTTTGTCGGGTTAAGTCTCATGTTGTGTTTTCTGAGGGTACCGAAGATACTGGTGAGGTCGGTCAGCAAGTTTTTGTCTTCTTGTGTCTTTATCAGCATGTCGTCGACATACACCTCCAGCTGTAATCCGATGTGCTCTGAGAACACTTTGTTCATTAGCCTCTGGTAGGTTGCCCCTGCGTTCTTCAGCCCGAAGGGCATTACTACGTAGCAGTAGTTTGCCCTTGGGGTTATGAATGAGGTCTTTTCTTGGTCGGGTCCGTACATCGGGATTTGATTGTATCCCGAGTATGCGTCCATGAAGGAGAGATATCTATAGCCTGAGGCTGCGTCTACTAAGGCGTCGATGTTTGGTAGTGGATATGGGTCTTTGGGGCAGGCTTTGTTGAGATCCGTGTAATCGACGCACATCCTCCATTTTCCATTGGGCTTTTTCACCAGGACCACGTTTGCGAGCCATAGGGGGTATTTTACTTCCCTAATGAACCCTGCATCTAGCAGTGCCTGTACTTGTTCTTCTATTGCTTGCATGCGCTCGGGTCCGAGCTTTCGGCGTCTTTGTTGGACAGGTCGGGATCCCGGGTAAACTGATAGCTTATGGCACATCAGGTCGGGGCTTATGCCTGGCATGTCGGAGGCTTTCCTGGCGAAGAGGTCGGAATTCTCCTTTAAGAGGGTTATGAGTTTCTCTTTTAGGCTTGCTTCGAGGTTTGCTCCTATGTTTGTTATTTTTTCAGGTGTGTTCCCAATCTAGACTCTTTCGGTTTCTCCATCTGGTTGTGGCCGAAGATCTTCTCGGGATTGAACTCGTCCGAGTTCTATTGTGTTGACCTCTTTCCCTTTTAGGCTCAGGCTTTCGTTGTAACATCGCCGCGCTAGTTTTTGGTCGCCTTTTAGGGTAACAATTCCTTTTGCGGTAGGGAACTTCATACAGAGGTGGGGTCGAGACTATAGCTGCCAGTCTGTTTAGGGTTGGTCGCCCAATGAGGGCATTGTATGCTGAAGTGACGTCGACTATAATGTAGTCGATGCTTAATGTTTTAGATTGCTCGCCTCTTCCAAAGGTAGTGTGTAGCGAGATGTATCCTAAGGGATGGATCGGGGTATCCCCTAGCCCAAATAGGTCGGTGGGATAGGCCTTTAGTTCTTTTTCTTCAAGTCCGAGCTTATCGAAGGCTGTTTTGAACAGGATATCTGCTGAGCTTCCTTGGTCAATCAGGGTTCGATGTAAGTTGGCGTTTGCTAGGATAATGGTGATTACCATTGGATCGTCGTGCCCGGGTATTATCCCTTGAGCATCTTCTCGGGTGAATGAGATAGTAGGTAATTCGGGCAGGGGACTGTCTTCTCGGACGTGATAGACTTCTTTGAGGTGTCTTTTTCGCGAGGATCTGGATGTTCCTCCGCCTGCAAAACCTCCATTTATCATGTGAACGTGCCTTTCAGGGGTTCGCGGGATTTGTTCGGCCCGATCTTCGTTATCTTCCCGCCTTCTCTTCCTGGTCTCTTCTCCTTTCTCTGCTATGTATCTGTCGAGTTTTCCTTCTCTGGCTAGCTTTTCTATAACATTTTTTAGGTCGTAGCAGTCGTTAGTAGAATGACCGTAGAGCTTGTGATATTCACAGTATTCGGACCGATCTCTCCCCGCTCTCTTGTGTTTTAGCGGTCGGGGCGGTGGGATCTTTTCGGTGTGGCATACTTCTCTGTAGATGTCTACCAGGGAGACTCGGAGGGGGGTGTAGTTGTGGTACTTCCGTGGCTTGTCCGAGTTGGGTTCTTCTTTCTTCTTCTGTTCCCGATCTCGATCTCGGAGTGGGTAGGTTGATTCCTTCCTAGAAGAGTCTTTTAGCTGGGAGGTTTCCTCCATGTTGATATATTTTTCTGCCCGCTCCTGCACCTCGTATAGGGAGGTCGGATATCGTTTGGATAGGGATTGGCTAAACGGTCCCTCTTTTAGGCCGTTTGCTAGTCCCATGATGGCTGCTTCAGTGGGCAAGTGTTGTATGTCCAGGCAGGCTTTGTTGAATCGCTCCATGTATTCTTGGAGAGTTTCTTGGTTACCTTGTTTGATCCCGAGTAGACTGGGGGCATGTTTTGTCTTGTCACTTTGAATAGAGAACCTTGTTAGGAATTTTTTGGTTAGGTCTTCGAAGCTGGTGATTGATCCTGGTGGCAGGTTGTCGAACCACTTCATGGCTGACTTGGTGAGAGTGGTGGGGAAGGCTTTGCACCGAATCGCGTCGGAGGCGTCGACTAGGTACATTCTGCTTCTGAAGTTGCTGAGGTGGTGACTTGGATCGGTGGTGCCGTCGTAGAGATCCATATCGGGTGGTTTGAAGTTTCGCGGTACCTTCTCCTTCATGATCTCTTGCGTGAAGGGATCATGGTTGCCTTCGGGGGTGGTGCCGCGTTTTGTCCGGTCTTTCAGGTTGGCCTCTATTTTCCGCAGTTTTTCTTCTAATTCTCTGCGCTTTCGAGTCTCCCTTCTCAGATTTTGTTCAGTTTCTTTCTGCTTCTTTATGTCCTCTTCGAGTTGTTTCAGTCGGTTTTGTTGTGCCCGGACTGCTTCTAGAATTTCCGAGCTCTTCTCTTTTTCGGAATTTTGTGGATCTTTGTTTGGGAGTGATGTCTTTGGGCGATTCTGTTTGTTTCCCCCTGGAGTGCGTGGTGATAGAGGGCTGTCCGGTCGTTCTCCGGTGTCAATTTCGTCCTCTTGTTCAGATGCAGCGCGGTCATTGTTGTGAGGGTCGTCCGCCATGGTAGAGGGATGACTTCCAGGTCCCCGGCAACGGCGCCAATGTTCCGAGGGTTACCTGAAACGTGTAGCTCGGTCGTCTGGAGAGGCCCGAGGTGGGGGTTCAGGGACCCGAGCTTGATATGCAGAGTGGTTGGTGGTTGTACCTGCAATGACACTCCGATGCTTAAGTTAGCATGGGTCCAAGCAGATATGTGTAGAATGTGGAATGAATGCCATACCTGGGTGCTCCAGTGTATTTATAGTAGTTGGCCGTGATCTTTCCTGGATAAGATATTCTTATCTTATCTTATCTTTGGGAGTTTTATCTCTATCTTTGTGGAACCGCCTTTTCTAGTCCTTTTCGGCCTTTAGGTTTTGGGCTGCGTTCCTTTTGATGGGCCTTCCTTGCTTTATTGTCCGAGGTCCGACCTTTAGGCGTGAGCCTTAGGACGAGGTCGGACCTTTTATGAATTTGCCGAGTTGGAGGAGCCCGGTCAGGGTATGAACAGGTATTTTCTTTAAAATCTTTTTCAAAAATAATTTTTCTTGATTGAATCTTGTGCCAAACTCTAAGTTTGGTGTTTTCTTGTTAAGTTTTCTTAAATTTTTCGAAAATTTGTCTTGGTTTTCTAAAAATTTTAAGTTTGGTGTTCTTTCTTTTGTTTTTGGTGTTTTTGTGAATCTTCAAGGTGTTCTTGAGTCTTTCTTTCGTTTTAATCTTAAAATTTTTAAGTTTGGTGTTTCTTGGTGTTTTCCCTCCAAAAATTTTTGAAAATAAGGAGCATTGGATCTAAAAATTTTAAGTCTTGTGTCTTTTGTGTGTTTTCTCTTTCATCATAAAATTCAAAATTCAAAAATATATCTTTCTTAACTAATTTTAAACTACTTTTTTTCGAAATTTTTATATAAAAATTCAGATTTCAATTTCAAAATATTTTCAATTTCTTTTGTTTATTTCGTTTTTATTTTATTTTATAAAATAAATTTTTATAAAATAAATTTTTATAAAATAAATAATATCAACATACATATCATCTCCTTTATTCCATCATGGAATTAAGTGGGAATGAACAGTCCAGGAGGACTCTGGGGTCATATGCTAACCCCACTACTGCTTCATATGGGAGTAGTATCTGTATACCCTCCATTGGAGGTAGTAGCTTTGAGTTGAACCCTCAGCTCATTATCATGGTGCAGTAAAACTGCCAGTATTCTGGTCTTCCACATGAAGAACCTACAGAGTTTCTGGCACAATTTTTACAAATTGCTGACACAGTATATGATAAGGAAGTAGATCAGGATGTCTACAGATTATTACTGTTTCCATTTGCTGTAAAAGATCAAGCTAAGAGGTGGTTAAATAACCAGCCTAAGAACAGCATAAAAACATGGAAACAGCTGTCAGAAAAATTCCTGAATCACTATTTCCCTCCAAAACGGATGACACAGCTAAGGCTAAGCATCCAAGGCTTCAAACAAGGAGATAATGAATCCATTTATGATGCCTGGGAGAGATACAGTGAGATGCTAAGAAAATGCCCCTCTGAAATATTTTCAGAGTGGGTGCAATTAGACATCTTCTACTATGGGCTTACAGAAAAAGCTCAGATTTCTCTAGACCACTCAGCTAGTGGATCTATTCATATGAGAAAAACAATTGAAGAAGCTCAAGAGCTTATTGATACAGTTGCCAGAAATCAGCATCTGTACCTAAGCAGTGAATCTTCCATGAAAGAAGAAGCTAAAACAGTAACTGCTGAACTCAGTCCTGTAGATCAGGCTAATGAATTCAATCAGCAATTAGACTTTCTAACCCAGCAGCTAGCCGAATTCAAAGAAATACTACAGGAAACAAGAATGGCTAACAGGAATATGGAAGTACAGTTAAAGCAAACAAAAAAGCAACTGTCAAAATAAATAGTAGAAGAATGCCAAGCAGTTCAATTAAGAAGTGGGAAAACATTAAATACCTCACTTCAAAGTAGCAGGAAGCTAAGAAATGAACAACTGGCCAATCAAAATCCCTCTGAGGACAATCAGAGCCCAGAGAGGAACAATACTGGCGCTGAATGCCCAGACCATGCTCATTCCTGGCGTTCAACGCCAGAAACAAGCATGAATCCGGCGTTAAACGCCCAAAGGGAGTATAGTTCTGGCGTTCAGACGCCAGTGACAAATAAGGAGTTGGCGTTTAACGCCACTCCAGCTTCCACCCCTGGCATTCAAACTCCAGTGGGAAATCAGTCACATACAAGTGCTGATAACAACCCTTCTAAAAAGGCTTCCCAACCTACTTCTACAGGCAATAAACCTGCAGCAACTAAGGTTGAGGAATACAAAGCCAAAATGCCTTATCCTCAAAAACTCTGCCAAGCGGAACAGGATAAGCAATTTGCCCGCTTTGCAGACTATCTCAGGACTCTTGAAATAAAGATTCCGTTTGCAGAAGCACTTGAGCAAATACCCTCTTATGCTAAGTTCATGAAAGAGATCTTAAGTCATAAGAAGGATTGGAGGGAGACTGAAAAAGTTTACCTCACTGAAGAATGCAGTGCAGTCATTCTGAAAAGCTTACCTGAGAAGCTTAAAGATCCCGGGAGCTTTATGATACCATGCACGTTAGAGGGTACTTGTACCAAGCAAGCTTTATGTGATCTTGGGGCAAGTATCAACCTAATACCTGCATCTACTATCAGAAAGCTTGGTTTGACTGAAGAAATCAAACCAACCAGGATATGTCTTCAACTTGCTGATGGCTCCATTAAATACCATCAGGCGTGATTGAAGACATGATTGTCAAGGTTGGGCCATTTGCCTTTCCTACTGACTTTGTGGTGCTGGAAATAGAGGAGCACAAGAGTGCAACTCTCATTCTAGGAAGACCTTTCCTAGCAACTGGCCGAACCCTCATTGATGTCCAAAAAGGAGAAGTAACCTTGAGAGTCAATGAGGAGGAGTTTAAGTTGAATGTTGTCAAAGCCATGCAACATCCAGACACCCCAAATGACTGCATGAGTGTTGATATTATTGACTCTCTGGTAAGAGAGGTCAATATGGCTGAGAGTCTCGAATCAGAGCTAGAGGACATCTTTAAAGATGTTCAGCCTGATTTGGAGGAATTAGAGAAAATAATAGAACCTTTGAAAATCCCTCAAGAAGAGGAGAAACCTCCAAAACCCGAACTCAAACCATTACCACCATCCCTGAAATATGCATTTTTGGGAGAAGGTGATACCTTCCCTGTAATCATAAGCTCTACCTTAGAGCCACAGGAAGAGGAAGCACTAATTCAAGTGCTAAGGACACACAAGACAACTCTTGGGTGGTCCATTAGTGATCTCAAGGGCATTAGCCCAGCCAGATGCATGCACAAGATCTTACTGGAGGATGACGCCAAGCCAGTGGTTCAACCACAAAGGCGGCTGAATCCAGCCATGAAAGAAGTGGTGCAGAAAGAGGTCACTAAATTACTAGAGGCTGGGATTATTTATCCTATTTCTGACAGCCCCTGGGTAAGCCCTGTCCAAGTTTTCCCTAAGAAAGGTGGCATGATAGTGGTTCATAATGAAAAAAATGAACTGGTTCCTACAAGAACAGTTACAGGGTGGCGTATGTGTATTGATTATAGAAGGCTCAATACAGCCACCAGAAATGATCATTTTCCTTTACCATTCATAGACCAGATGCTAGAAAGACTAGCAGGTCATGAATAATACTGCTTCCTGGATGGATATTCAGGTTATAATCAAATTGTAGTAGATCTAAAAGATCAAGAGAAAACGGCATTCACATGTCCATCTGGAGTATTTGCATACAGAAGGATGCCATTTGGTTTGTGCAATGCACCTGTAACCTTTCAGAGGTGCATGCTCTCAATTTTCTCTGATATGGTGGAAAAATTTCTGGAAGTCTTCATGGATGACTTTTCAGTATTTGGAGACTCATTCAGCTCCTGTCTTGACCATCTAGCACTTGTTCTAAAGAGATGCCAAGATACTAACCTGGTTTTAAACTGGGAAAAATGTCACTTTATAGTGACTGAAGGAATTGTCCTTGGGCACAAAATCTCGAACAAGGGGATAGAGGTGGATCAAGCTAAGGTAGAGGTAATTGAAAAATTACCACCACCTGCCAATGTTAAGGCAATCAGAAGCTTTCTGGGGCATGCAGGATTCTATAGGAGGTTTATAAAGGATTTTTCAAAAATCGCCAAACCTCTGAGCAACCTGCTAGCTGCTGACACGCCATTTATCTTTGATAAAGAGTGTCTGTAGGCATTTGAGACTCTGAAAGCTAAATTGGTTACAGCACCAATCATCTCTGCACCAGACTGGACATTACCATTTGAATTGATGTGTGATGCCAGTGACCATGCCATTGGTGCAGTGTTGGGACAAAGGCATGACAAGCTTCTGCACGTCATTTACTATGCCAGCCGTGTTCTAAATGACGCACAGAAGAATTACACAACCACAGAAAAAGAGCTACTTGCAGTGGTTTACGCCATTGACAAATTCAGATCCTATTTAGTAGGATCAAAAGTGATTGTGTACACTAATCATGCTGCTCTTAAATATCTACTCACAAAGCAGGATTCAAAACCCAGACTCATCAGATGGGTGTTGCTTCTGCAAGAGTTTGATATAGAAATAAGAGACAGAAAAGGGACAGAGAATCAAGTAGCAGATCACCTGTCCCGAATAGAACCAGTAGAAGGGGCGTCCCTCCCTCTCACTGAAATCTCTGAAACTTTTCCGGATGAGCAACTCTTTGCCATCTAGGAAGTGCCATGGTTTGCAGACATTGCAAACTACAAGGCAGTGAGATTCATACCCATAGAGTACAGTAGGCTGCAATCAAAGAAATTAATCACAGATGCAAAGTATTATCTTTGGGATGAACCATATCTCTTCAAGAGATGTGCAGACGGAGTAATCCGTAGATGTGTGCCTAAGGAAGAAGCGCAGAAAATTCTATGGCACTGCCATGGATCACAGTATGGAGGACATTTTGGAAGTGAGTGAACAACCACAAGAGTCCTCCAATGTGGCTTCTACTAGCCTACTCTCTATAAAGATTCCTGAGCGTTTGTACTTAATTGTGACAGTTGTCAAAGATCTGGCAATCTGCCTCACAGTTATGCCATGCCTCAACAAGGGATCTTGGAGATTGAGTTGTTTGATGTATGGGGTATTGACTTCATGGGACCTTTCCCACCATCATACTCAAACACTTATATTATGGTGGCAGTGGATTATGTATCCAAATGGGTGGAGGCTATTGCAACACCCACTAATGACACTAAAACAGTGTTAAAATTCCTCCAGAAACACATCTTCAGCAGATTTGGTACCCCTAGAGTATTAATCAGTGATGGGGGCAGTCATTTCTGCAATAAACAGCTTTACTCTGCTTTGGTTCGTTATGGAGTTAGCCACAGGGTAGCCACTCCATACCATCCACAGACTAATGGGCAAGCTGAAGTCTCAAATAGAGAACTCAAAAGAATCCTAGAACGGACTATAATTAACCGTAGAAGGGATTGGGCAAGGAGCTTGGATGATGCTCTGTGGGCATACAGAACAGCATTCAAGACCCCTATAGGGACCTCTCCATACCAGCTTGTGTATGGAAAGGCATGTCACTTGCCAGTGGAACTGGAACACAAGGCCTACTGGGCAACCAGATTCTTGAACCTTGATGCCAAGTTAGCTGGAGAAAAATGTTTACTCCAGCTAAATGAGCTAGAGGAATTTAGACTCAATGCTTTCGAGAATGCAAAAATATACAAAGAGAAAGCGAAAAGATGGCATGATAAGAAATTGTCATCCAGAGTCTTTGAGCCAGTGCAGAAAGTTCTGCTATTTAATTCTAGGCTCAAATTATTCCATGGGAAATTAAAATCCCAGTGGAGAGGTCCATATGTAATTACAAGTGTATCACCATATGGATACGTAGAGCTTCAGGATAATGAATCTAACAAAAAGTTCATTGTTAATGGACAGAGAGTTAAACATTATCTTGAAGGCAATTTTGAGCAAGAATGCTCAAAATTGAGACTTGATTAAAAGCTCAGTAATAGTCCAGCTAATGACATTAAAGAAGCGCTTGCTGGGACGCAACCCAGCCATTCACAAATTTTTATTTTATTTGTTTTTTCTAATTGATTAAGTTTTACAGGTATATGCCAGAGTATCTTCAAAAGGTGAAATAGCAATTGATTGAATTCACAGAGTTACAGAGAAATTTGGAAAGCTTACTGGCATCAAAAAGACAGTAAGAAACGTTTTGGGCGTTGAACGCCAAAAGAAGCACCCACTGGGCGTTCAACGCTAGCAAGGTAGCCATCTGGGCGTTAACGCCAGAAAGGAGCATCTTCTGGGCATTGAACGCCAGAAAGAAGCACCTTCTGGGCGTTTAACGCCAGAACCACAGCATCCTGGGCATTTAGAAAAACGCCCAGTGACAAAGGACTTCCTGGCATTCAACGCCAGAAAGAAGCAGCAGCTGGGCGTTGAACGCCCAGGAGAAGCATCAATTGGGCGTTAAACGCCTAAAACATGCAGCATTTTGGCGTTTAACGCCAGGATGGTGGGGAGGAGGTAAAATTCGATTTTCTTCAAAAATTTTCTAATTTTTATGTTTTAGTTTATGATTTCTTGCATAAACATGTTTCCAATATCATCCCTCAATTTCAAAAATTTTAATCCTAATTTCTAAAATCTCTAATTTCTGAAATCTCTACTTCAAAGATTTTACATGCATCTTAATCCATAAAGATAATTGATTTTCAATCCAATCCAACTCTTTTTCCAAGCTCTTTCCCACTTATTATCTTTTAAAATCTTTTTCACATTATATATTTCAATTTTTTTTAAAAATCATTCATATCTTTTTTAAATTATATCCTTTTCTTATCATGTTTATCTTTTATAAATCATATCTTTTATCTTATATCTTTTTCTTATTTTCGAATACCCACCCTCTCCCTTTATATCCACTTTCGGCGCCCCTCTCCTCATCCACCATTCCACACTTGCTCTCCTCCTATTCCTCTTCTCTCATTTCTTTTGCTTGAGTACAAGCAATCTCTAAGTTTGGTGTGCTTATCTGTGATCACAAAAATATTCTCACTTTGATCATGGCCCCTAAAGGAAAACAACCCAACCCAGAGGCAAGAAAGAGAATATTCCAAAACCACTTTGGAATCAAGGGAAGTTCTTAACTAAAGAACATTAGATCACTACTACAAATAATGAGTCACAGATCAGTGATCCCGGAAGTCAAATTTGACCTGAAGGAAGATGAATATCCGGAGATCCAGAGCAAATTTGAAACAGGAACTGGGAA